>NC_046605.1:17368127-17573367 GCF_011750605.1 Drosophila busckii | reverse complement strand
CCCCAGCCCCAGCCACACAGCCCTGGTGCATGCATAAATTTGAATGCAGTCTGTGTATATGGACTGCATATCGCTCACTGCATATATCGTACATATATCAGTTGCTATAGTTACTTGTCATGTAGATATTTCTGCACAACTGTAAGCTCGTATATATGCGTGTGTGTGTGTGTGTGTGCGTGTAAAATTCAAGAGCCTGCTGTGTGTATAAACAAAAGACAGTTGCAATGCAGCCAAGCAGACAAAATACAAATACTCAACTGCGAAAGCATATAAATAAAAGCAGCCAGAGTGAGTGAGTGAGTTGGTGTGTGAGTGTGTGAGTGAGTGAGTGAGAGAGAGCGTGAGCGAGTGAAGAGTAAAACAATTCCCTCAATGCAAATTTGATGACCCAATGCAATGCGCTATGAAAGCAAACAAAGGCAAAAGAAGTTCAACCAAAGTAGAAAGAATGCGAACAATTCTTAATGCTGCAGCTCAACAACTTGTCAGTTACTCTACAGCTTGTAATATAAATAATTATAAAATAGTTCGCTTAAGTTCTTGACTAGACCATAACTCTGCATATATCGTATACGGCATTTTATTATTTCCTTAATTATTTAAAGTCAATGCTAAAATAATTATTATGCAAAGTGCTACAAATATATAAAAAAAATAAGCCCAAGTATTTTAAAAGTAAATATATTTTCTTGGATTTGGTAAGATATTTATGTACATTAATAATTGCTTATAAGTTCTTTTAAATAAAAAAAATAGCTTTAAAATATAAAATAGTTTAAGCTAAATATATGTTATTTATGAATTTTATTTACTTAATGTCAACTATAAATAGTCGACGGTAAATGAAAACGATTACAAAAAATATTTAAAATTAAATTTAAAAGTATTTAAAAATTAGGTTTTTGTTTTTAAATTTAATTTTTAATTCGCTTATATGTAAAATAAAAAATATGAAAACATATTGCACATAAAAACTCAATTCAAAAAAATGTTGCTTAAGGTATTGAGATCAAATTGATGTTTGTTTAGACAAAAACAATTAATTAGTTTAAAAAATAATTTATAAATCAACTTAAATATAAATTAAATAAATATGATAATTGAAGAAAAATTGTTTGACAATAAAATCCAACCACAAATCAATTATTTCTTGTTAAATTTAACAAAAAGTACAAATTAATTAACTTATGTTTATTGATAGTCCATAGTGTATTGATCTCCCTTGACTGGAATGCGTATTTACACATATTGAATTTCTGTGTTAACATTTAATTAATGTTCCTTAATGCATACATCCGCAGGGCCAATAAAAGGAGCGAAATAAAAAGGACAATGCATTTATGGCCTTTAGCTTAATTGAGCTGAGTCCAGGGTATGCAGTAAAAATGACAAAGCCACAATGCCGCAAACCGTTGCATATGCGTATGCTGCATGCACCACAGACGTTGCACACACACACACACACACACACACATGCATACAGGCAAGCGCATATAGAGCACGTAATACTAATTTTTCATGCATTTCCCATTTGCAAATGCCAAAAAAGCGAGCGAAAGACGAAAGAAAAACAACAAGAGAAAACATTTTTGTCAGACGTAGCTTTTGTTTACTCAGCTCTTGCGCTGAGCTTGTGGCAAGCAAGAGCGCAGAGGGGTGAGTGGGTGGGTGGGTGGGTGGTGTAAGGCAAGCTGTCAGTGCTGCTGTCAAGTTGCCTTGTTGCAATTGTCGCTCTCGCTCGCTTGTGTGACTCCTTTCAGCGCTTGTAACTCTATTTGCGAGTTTCCGTTGCAGAATTTAATAAGTTGCCCGCACTCATCATCATTAACATTATCACCAACATTACCGTTACCGTGACTATTAGCTTTACCGCTCTCTCGTGTTGCATGTTGCCATGGCACGTTGCAAGTTGCTTTTTTTTGGTGTAAGTGGGTTATTTAGCGTAAGTAATGCAATAAGTCTGTTAGTTTTCATATTTCCTGGCTACACCAGCTGCTGCGGCTGCTGCTGTCGCAAACTCCGCCGCATAATCCACGTCTCTTTAGACAGACATTCGAAAAAAAAATACGCGTAACAGCATCAGGTTGTAACTGCAACTGCAAAAGTTTTTGCTGCGCATGGATACGGCAAACTGAATTATCACGGCACGAATATTTCCTCAGCTTGTCTGCTCTGTTTCCACGTTACGTATACGTAACGTATAACCGACTGCCGTGCGCTTTAATGCCGTGCCAAGAATTTTAATTCATTTTAGTACAAAATTTAGTGTTGCTTGGCTTAAGCCGCGCTGCACGCCGAACGCTGCACGCTGCACGCGATGCTTGCAACAAAATAAAATGCCAAGAACTAAAGTTGCAAAGGACCAACTGCTGCTACTAATGGTCAATTAACTAAGTGTAGCTGCTCGCTGCTCGCTGCTCGCTCATTTCAATTTTAAGTCAAAGTTCTTTCCCTTTTGCCTTAGCTACGCTTTCGTTTTAGCTCTGTCTGCTCCGATTTAATTACAACTCATTGCGCTATGCAAATGTCAAAAAGCTCAACATTACAAATTGACACACAGACACACACACACATATGCACACATGTGTGTGTCTCTCAATTTCCATTTAATCAGTTTGCCCAACTGTAGCACACTCGCTTTATTTTATCAACACTATTACAGCTTTTAAATTCTTTTCAAAGTTTCTCACACTCGTTGCGGCCAAGTTAGTTCAAATTGCTGGCAACACGTGTTCTGAACTGAAAGGACACACACACACACAGAGCAAAGATGTTGCCACATCATTAACTTTTGTAATATGTTTGTCATTCACATTTAAAGTTTTGCATGGCAGCTTAAAATCAAACTATTTGGCAATAACAGTAATTGAAAATGTATTAAAATGGTAATCAGAAAACTTTTCCAACTTAAAGTTAGTCATGTGATTTATTATATAATAGTAAGTTAGCAATTCAATTGAGGCAGCCAGTATTAAAAGTTAGCTGACATTTAAATTTAAAATAAAATAAATTTACTAGCTAAACTATTTATAAATAAATAAAGTAATATCTAAGTAAGAACATAGCTACAGCAATTAAATTATTATGCTGAATAAATACAAATTATAATTCAATTAATTTCTTGTTAAAGTTTGAATATTAATTTATTGCACACTTTATTTTTCAATTTAGCAGAGTTGACCACAGTCTGCGTTGATTTATCTTAAGCTTTGACATTGATCACTAATATTAAAAATAAAATATAACTTTTATGCAAACTGCTTTTAAACTATTTATAATGCTAAAGTAATTGCAAAATATATTTAAAACAAGTTGCAACAATGAAAGTTTGTGTTAAACATTAATCAACAAATTTATTGATTTATAATTTTATTGAATTTTTTTTTTTTTAATTTGTCAAAGTTGGAGACAATCTGTTTGTATTTTTATAAAACTTCTTACATTAAGATTATTGCCATTGAAAATATTGAAAATAAAATAAGTTTATAAGCTAAACTATATTTAAACGGTTTATGAAGTTTACATAAATTTAAAAAATTTGTATACAAAAAAGTTGCAACTATACAAATATTATCATTATCTTTATAATTATATTGCGCTGTTAATTATTTTGAAGTGTTTATTTTAGAGGCATCCTTTTTGTATTTTTTTTATAACAATTCTGACATTTACATTTAAAGTTTGTTTGCATTTCACTTTATGCTTAATAAAGTAAACTGAATGCCAAACATAACATTAATAGTTTTCTTCTTGGCATTCATAATGTAGTAACATTTTGTTGTAATATTGTAGACACCCTGTATGTAAATACAATTTTGAAATATTATTAACGAGTTGCGCTGTTCGCACCTTATATAGTGCATGTGGCAATAGACAAATAATTTGAAGAAAAAGCAGTCAGCAAGCGACAAATCAAGCGACGCTGGCGGCGGTGGCGGCCACCAACCAACCCAACCTAACCAACCGACCTCTACCATAAAGGGAAACTGCGAAATGAACGCCGTACGTGACAATAAAATGAAATGTGTAAAATGCGCGCTGTCTGTGGCTGCAAACTGGAGCAGAGAGCAGAGAGAGGGGGAGGCGAAGGCGTTGGTCGTTGGGCAGACACTTGTGTCTGTCTCTGTCGCTAGTTTGTGGCTTTTGTTGCAACTGCAGCAGCCTCAACTGACGACAAATTTATTTGCAGCCGCCCCCCCCAAACGCGACTTGACTACACACAAATTTGAAAGTTTGGTAAAATGTTCTATGCATTTTCATATATGAAAAAGTATTGCGCAAGAAGAAGAAGAAGCGGCGAATAATGCAAATGGTTTTGCTGATAGGCAAAAGTTGAAGTGGGAAATTGCAAGTCAAAGTTGGCACGATTTTAATATGAAAGCTCTGCTGGCAGCTGGAACTTGTTGCTCCAGCCACACACAATTTCCGCTGCACTTGAGCTTACCGCAGAGCATATGCCGCTTATCAAATGCCGCCCACCCACACAAACTCCCCCCCTCCCTCATACTGCCACATGCCACTGCAGGCATTTCATACGTAGCAAGCTGCTGCATTTTGTGGCGCCTCTGCCACATGCGGAATTAATGCCTCACCTGGGGCAGCTGTCTCAGCCGCATTCCCTTTATATTTCCATTATATGCAAGCATTGCAAGCTTAAAGCTTTTAGAAATCGCACACAAAGTCGATTAAGCTATATATGCTGATTATATTCTGGAATGTGCATATATATATATATGCTATATTGCTTGCTTAGACATTTACCGCATGATGCGTACTCGAAATTGAAATTCCAAATGAAAACACTGCGAATGGCACCCGGGAGTGGTGCCCAGCCCTGGCCGATAAGGCTAATAGGATTTTCGTGTGGTCTCTGTCTGGGCTCCGTACATTTCAATTAGTGGACAAAACAAACGAGCAGCCAACCGGGTTAGCAGGCGTTACTGGCTGCTATCATTTAATTTGCACAGCTGCACTTAAAAAAAAATACAGCTCATAAATGCATAAATTTAGCTATTTTCATTATTCCCGCTCATTAAGAATTTAATTACAAATGCGCATTTACTAAAACTTTTGAAAGATTAAGTTAATCGGTGCGCTGTTTTAAATGCTTTAATTGCTTTTAGAATATTTTACAAATTTTGTTTATTCCAAAAAGTCGCATTGAAATGTTTATATTGTTTATTCAATATTGAATTCTAATAATGTAAAATTTTCTCTAAATTACTTAATAAAAATACGAAAGAAAATTGAAGTTATTTTTAATCCAATTTAGAATTATCATAAGGTTTTATCTATAAGTATAAGTTATTATCGAAGTATTATATACAATTTATTTTGACTTCATATTTGTTCGCCTTTATTAAAGTTGTTTACAGTACTTCTGTAGTTTACATTAAGCTTTGCTGTTATTTAAATTAGGAAACAGGCGAACATTATTTTTGCCAAATTCTTTATTTAAATTTATATTTACAATATTAAAATTAATTTTAAAATAAAAATAATATTTCAATATATAAATATATAAATGTTGGCATTTATTTTAAAAATTTGTTGATTTCAAGAAAGTGTTGTTGACATCTTAATTCCGTTTATTTCAAATTTGAATTCGAATTTTAGTAATTTTGAATTTTCTTGTTAACTACAACTTTCTTTTGCAGTGTAAAACGCTGCACAACAATTGCGAATAATAAATGGCCGACATTTTAGAAATTTAATAAACATTATATATATATGGCTCGTTCACAATTTTTTTTGCAAATTTTTGTTGATTTACTGCCAGAGAACAAGTCAGAGCGTTAAAGCTTTAAACAATGCAGCCAAACCAAATCTAGTCGTCTATTAATGTCTATCCAAACAGCAATTTGGAACTGTTTTTTTGTTGCTCTCAGGCAATGTCCCGGCGGAAAAGGATAACGCAACAAATCATATTGTGCTAATGGAATTGCAGAGAAGTTTTTCGAGCTGAAAATATTGATTTTCTGTTTGTTAAGCGACGCTAAGCGACGCCTTTAAAGAGTGCATCAAGTGTGTGTAGATACATCAAACGTAGCCGGTGCTCGATCAAAGGGATGGCCACTGAAATTCGAGTTAGCGCTGAGGGGGGCGTGGTCACGTGCCGGCAGCCGCGTTGCAAATTCAAACCAGTTGCCAGTGCGGCCAAGTGGGGCAATAGACTGTTGCTTCTGCTCGTCGCTGTCGTCGTTGTTGTTGTTGCTTAATTTCTTACACTGCCTGCCAAAAGTAAACCCCATGTTAACTAGTTACCATGCGGAGCTGCCAGACATGATGTCAATGGTGCTTTGGGGGGGTTGCAAGGCTGCATGACACACAATTGTGCTTTTGCCCTAACACCCATTAACTTGCATACACATATGCCTCCACCCACACCCACACCCACTCAGCCCACTCACACCCCACCCTAAGGCCTGCTAGACTCTCCACTCAAATTGTTTTGTGTGGTTAGCAGCTGGGTTTATGGTTACCTTTAGGGTTCGCTTTATTTGACATCGTTTTCACATGCAATCTAATAAATGTTCACTCTCTCTCTCTCTCTCCCTCTCTCTATGTGTGTGTGTATTGGGCTGGGGCTGCATAACTGCAGGTGGCTCTGGAAATTTGTGTCGCTGCCCACCACCAACAACATTCAATGCTTAGGCGCTGCTCACTTTTGCTATAATTTATTATTTGCTGCTAAAGAAAACTAGAACTCGCATTAACCGAATGATTCATAGGCCTTGTGACGTCATTCAATTGGAATTTTTGCAATTGCAATTGAAGAAATATAGGCACTAAAATTATTATAAAGTGATAAGCTGCTGGGCACAACTGACTGGCTAAGACTCTGCACTCAATGTCAGTCAGTCGGACAGGTGGATTTATATTGACTTAGCTCGTCAATCTAATGAAAAATATATACACTGAGCACAATATTTATACGCACGCACAACAGCTTAAGACTAATACCTTCATATATAGAGAACTATTGACTTTTATTAAATTTGTGCTTGTCCAAAAATGTAAACTAATTTGCATTCAGGTTTTAACCAAATTACATTTTTTTAGTCATATATCACAAACTAATAATAATAAACTTTTTTTTTTGTAACATAATTTAGTTGTAGAGTAAGCAAACTATACATAGAAAAAATTTAAACTTTAACTAAAAAAATATTTTCAAAATATTCTAAGCAATTTTTATTATTATCATCATCATATCAATAAATAAATATTGTGCTGAGTTCATTTATTTTGCTTTCGTACTAATCTAAATCAAGTTAACTAGAAGACTGTAATAAAAGACTGTAAAAAAATAACAAACTTTTGTGATTTTGCTCATATAAACATTATTAATCATAATATTATTTGTTATTTAAATATGACTTAACTTAAATTTATTATTTATTGACACTGATTTTTTTTAACATTATACTTTCAAATTTAAAATACAAAGTTGAGACAATCAGTGCATAATCAAATTAATTTTTATGCAAATTCCTGTGCCATTTGCTCAAGCTTATTTTGATTATATTTTTTTTATGTGTTTAATTAAAATTTTAATTAGTTTGCCGTGACCTTTGCGCCGGCAAACGCAACAGCTGTGCCAGCTCATTAGGCCAGAACAATTAGAAAAGCGCCAAAGTAAAGTCATGGAAAAGTGTAAACAAGCGTTACGAAAATGTTTTCTATTTTAATATTTATGATATTTAAAAATTTTATCAGCAGACTAACATTAACATTTTTATTTTTTTGGAAGCTGCAGCGCTCACGATTCTCGCCTGACAATTTAATTAATTTGTGGACAACAACAACAACAGCAAGCAAAAAATTATTCCCAGACATCTCCATAGTAGAGCAGACTAACAAAAGCAATACAAATTGTTTAATTTGCTCCACAATTTTTGTTGTTGTTGTTGCTCTGGTTGTGGCTGCTCTGGGGCATTGTTGCCGAGGCGTTGACCAGTTCGACCCACACCGCCCACTCGCCACTTGTCAGTTCCAATGAGCGTCAGAGCATCGTGGTTAGTCGAGCTTCACTGCTCTGCTGCTGTCATTAAATGTCTGTAGAATTTTTGAGCATTCAACTCACGTAAATTCCGCGTGTATGGCAAGCAGCAAAAAAAAAAAAAATTGTTGCGGCTTTTAGCAATACACTTACCAAAGTTAAAGAGTATTGAATGGAAAAGTCAGAAAAATAAATCAATATTTGTCTGTCGAAATGAATTTATCAAGCAATCAAAATTAATTCTAGAAAATAGAAAGCGTTAAGCTTGCAAGTTAAGTGAAATTTTGAAACGTTTGTATGTAATATTATAATAAATCTGCAAGCAATAAATTTAAATATATCTTATGTAAAAAATTACAGCAGCTTTAAAATTACATACTAAATAAAAAATATTGATAAATAAAATAAATAATTTTTACATTTATTTCATATATAATTGTGAGCTTAAAGCAATTACGCATTTAACATGTAATAATTAACTTAAAGAGCGCCACATTTTATTTTATTCATGTTATGAAAGCAATTGCAGCAGCTTTAAAATTACATACAAAATTAATAATATTAATACCGTATTGTAATATTAAATAAAAAATATATATTTTTCAATTACGCACATATAAAATATTTAACTCCAAGAGCTGCACATTTTATTTTATTCATTGCTTTATATATTTTGTTAAGTGTATAAACTTAACGTATTAATAATTCGCTGTTATTTTTTCAATTACAATTTTATTCAATTACGCTCTGACCAAAAATACCTCAAGCCACAGACACAGACATAAAGTTGAACTGTCTCAGATTTGTTTGTTGTGCGCTTCACTTGCATCATTTGCCATTCGCTCGAGACTCGAGAGCGCGCCGCTGAGTGAGTGGCAAACGTTGAACTGACATTGAAATTGAATTAGATTTTGTGGCAAGTGCTGTGTGGCAACTCTGTGGGCGTTTGCTCACTCGTTTGGCCAAATATGTTACACACGTAATTCAATTAGCGCTTAATTGGGCCAAAAATAAACTATAGCAATTATAAATAACAAAGCGCACTTTATCAATTTATGAATAAGCTTGTTTTGGAGTGTCTAAATTAAATGCTGATGAAAGCTTTGCCTAAAAGATGTGCTGTTAGTTAGTTTAATAAATTTATGAGCAAATTGATTCACATCAAATTAAAAATTGTAGCAGAGTTTGAAACATTAAACTGAACACAACTTGAATTTGACTTGGGCATGGGGATGCTGAAATCGCAGACTTCTACCTTAAGCTACAGAGCACAAAATTTCGCTTAATAAAAATGATTTACGCAACTAACATTAATATAAAAAGTGTGTAATATAAAAACATAAGTTTAAGTTTCGCCTTGGCATCTGAGTAATCTGTTAAGCATGCGAAAGCAAAAGAACAAAAAAAAATTGTTAAGAATTAAAAAAAATTAGAAAGCGAAAAAGTTGCGTAAAGCGTAAGCTTTTGTGGCTAGCTGGGGGTATCAGAGGCTGCCACAAGGATAAAGTTTAGACGCAGTTTGAATGGGGCGCAGTCTGGACTTTGGCGTTGAGGCAACATAATTAATTGCTGTAAAGAAATTAGTTGCTGCAGCCATAAGCTTGTTCATTTTTTTGTTGCAGCACAAGCTGCCACAAAACTTCAGCGCTGGCTAAAAACTACATGTAAATTAAAAGCAGCAACAATAGCAGTTGCAAACTCTATGAATTTTGTTGCATATTATATTACTAACATTCCATGCTCTAATTATGAACAGTACGCAACTCCCATAGCTGACTCTAATTACATTTTTATGCGCCGCTGCTAGCTGCTGATAATAAGCAGAGTGTCGAACTGTTAACAAATATTAAATTTCCCGCCACATAATGATTGATCGAACGTTGCACGTTGCCCGTGGCTGGGGTAAGTAAGTTATCAGGCGTGTTGCAATTATTTTGAAGTAAGCTGTTGGCGCTTTGGGTGGCTGCATGCCCTCAGGCATAATGCACTTAAGGCCTTGGGGGGTTGGGTGGGGGTGGGGCAACTTTGAGCTCGTTAACGTTACACGCTGCCATCATAGAGTGCAGGCAGGCTGGAGCTGCAGCTAAATTATGCAGCTTTTTGCTGCAGTTGCAAGTACTTTGTTGCTGTTGTTGCATGTGTGTGGCAAGGGTTGTAACAGCTTGTCGGCCTTGAGGGTTGAATGTGCAGGCAACAGGCAACGCAGTCGCTCTTTGTGCACTTTGCCAGCATATCGCACATGCAACATACAGCATGCAACATACTGTTGCTACTGTTGCTACTGCGATGGCGGCGATTTAAAAGCAATTTCTACAGCATTAATCATGCTCGCAAGCCACCCCCAATGCTCGCACACCCCGCCACACCCTTAAGACACCCAGCTGGCACTCAACAGGGTAGTCGACCCTTTGCCAATGTTGACAAAACGCATTTTAAGCTCGACAACACTGCCAGAGCCTTTTGTTTAGTTCGTCCATTGTCCATTCACACGAATTTGAATTTGAATTTGGATTTTCCTACTGGGGATTCGAATTCGAATGCGAAATTGGCTTTAGGCTATGTGGGTATGTGGGAATTGGGTTGCGCCGCCACTCGAACGACCCTTAGTATCAAGTGTAAGTGGCATTTTGTTTGCCCAAGTGCTTAACTACTTTATTGTTTAACCATCAACTAAATCACTTTCAATATATACAGATAATGGAGTTGGCCATTTGTCAGTCAAACCTTTGTGTCTGCCACTGCAGCATTTCAATTACAATGAAAATTATTTAAAAAATAAATTAAATTGCTTACCGCTCTCAGTTCTCAGCACAGCAAACAAAAACTTTTTCACGTTTGTTTTTTCTCTTTCTTTCTTCCTTTCTCTTCCACTGCAAATGCACGACAAATTAACACGGTGAAAACAAAAACGAGTAAGGTCCCGTTGCAAGGCAGCGCAGCTTGACTTGGCTCCCACAACTTTTTTCGCTGCTTTTCTCACGTTTGTTTCACGCCCGCGGCTTTCGCGAAAAAACTAAAAACGTTCTGTTCGTTTCGATTTCTTTTTCTTTTTTTTTTTTTGCACTCTGACTAAAAGTTTATTTAAGGTCTGCAAGCAAGTTGAGGGTGGCTCAGCACTCCCTTCACCTTCACCTTCATCCCCGTTTTGTCGGCAAGTTGCGGCGCAACACGGCGTGCTTCAATTACAGTTATACTCAAGCGCACACACATAAAATATTCGCATTAAAATAACTTTGTTAACACTATTTTTGTTTAATGAACACTTTGAGCAAAGTATATTTTTTTTCTGGCTTTTGCAATAATTTTTTTTGCAACCCTCGCGCCACGCCAAATACAACCAACTAGTGTTTAATTTGATTTGCTTTGCTTTGCTTTAATTTGCAATCTACGGTCAACCGCTACCGCACTCACGAACGTCTTTGACTAAACTCAGCGAAGAAATTACACAACTGAACTTTGGAAAGTCCCCATACTAACTATTGCAACAACAACAGTAAACATTAGATATAAAGCTCGCTTTCTCAAACTGCCTCTCACTCGCGCTCTCTCTCTCTCTCTCTCTTTGTCTCGCGCTCAAACAACCACCCAAAAATGGGCATAGCTTGAAGCTTTTTTAAGCCGCGATTCGAGCGCATGCTCAGAAATACTTTTTTACGCTCTTGCATGCTGCTTAATTTTGGCCTAATATTTTTCTTGACAGTATTAATCCAGAAATTAACACAAAGTTGACTGGTCACATTTTTGCTTGAAGTGCGTACTTATAAAAGAAAATGTTAGCCAAATATAATAAACAAAATTGAATTATCATGTGGTCAATAAACTAAAATAAACATGAAAATGGTGAAATAAATTTAAAATCAGCGATTTATCACTTTTGAATACAATGCTTTATATAGATTGCTTGTTGCTACAACAATCAATGTTTATTAGCTGACAAAAGCTGTCTGTTATATACTAACATCTCCGATAGACATTTTTTGGCGCGCACAATTTAAATTTATAACGAAACTTAGTAACGGTTGATGTAATTTGCATGATTATCCAAATATTTTATTTAACTTAATTTCATATTAATCATTGGAAGCTATTATTGCCTGCTGAGAATTTTTATGCAAGTAATACTTATATTGTTTACAGTTTTGACTTTGTGTTTATAAACTAATAACGATACGGTAGCATTAGAAATTACTTAACTACTAACATAATTGCTTATTGATAATTTGCTTATTGTTAGACTGTCTAAGCTGTAAAAGTTAAAAGTCAATAAAGCCGAAATTTGTTGAGTTTCAGTGAATCTTAAATTTGAATTTTAGCGGGCAAAACAGTGGCACCACAGTGTCACTGTGGAAATCACTGTTTTGTTGCAAAATCACAGCGAAACAAACTATAAATGTTGTTTAACACTGTTATTGGGCGGCATATTTTGAAATGAGATAATAGTGAATATATATAAATTGTTCAACACTTCCACTTCACTATTTTTTTTAATCCAAATGGGCAAATTAAATAAAATTTGTTTGTATGGTTCAGTAATTGTTTACGTGTTGTATGAATCGAGTTTATTAAATAAATTATGAAAAAATGCAATGACATTTATCAAATACTTGTAGCTAAATTTAGCTTTTCTTGCGTGTTTGTATTAGGGTAATTATGTAAATGTATGTATATTAAATGATTTAATAATCTGCTTTAATAGTAACAAAACTATTCATATGTACATATATTACAAATTTACAATATATGTATCTATTATGTATGTATATGTATACATACTTATGTATCTATATATGTACATATTATAACAATCCCTGGTCAAGGCCTTGAGTTGAAAATTGAGCAATCACAATGCAATAATAAATGTGCTCGGCGGCGGGCGGGGCATAAGGAAAAACAGTAACCGTTAATTTCTTATTCCTCTTTTGCAAATAGCTCAATTTTTTAAGTTTCGTTGCGCACGACACTGTTCAGAAAAAAGAGCTCTAAAGAAAAGGAATAACCGATAACCCGTTGTTCATCATATTTCCTTTTTCCTCTTGTTACTATGCAAATTTTAAATTTTAAAATATGTTGTGTACATACTTAAATGAATTATTTAAATGTCCGAATACCAACAATTTTAGTCCGTTCGTAAATGGGCAATAAATGAAATTCAAAAAATTAATATGATAATTAATTAACTGATTCAAATAAATTAAAAAAATTAAAGTTTAAAAATATTTAAATTAGCGGCAATGCAACTATCAAATCAATTTATATCGAAAATCTCATACGAAATAAATATATTCTCTATTTCTCTTTTCAAAATATGCCGCCCAATAACAGTGTTAAACAACATTTATCGTTTGTTTCGCTTTGATTACGTTTTCAGCCAATTTTTATCGACATGCCGCCACTATTGACGATAACAACTATTACCGATAATTAAGTAACAGAAATTTAATTCAATTTTTAAACTCTTGTACACTAGTGAAAGTAAAAATTGACTTGGCAAAATTGTTAGTTGCTTAATTCTTCGTCAGTCTGCTGCAGCAATTTCATGTCATTTTGCAACTCTTTTAGATCTCTTAACATGCTGCGTGCCAGTTGACCTTCCGGAGATGAAATGGGTTCAAAAAGTAGCATCCGCAATGCCTCGCGCATCATAACCTCTGTCTGCTGCAGTTCCAACTTTAACAAAAACAACGCTCAATAATGTATATATATTTTAAGTATCTTAATTACCAGTAAATCGTCAGCCTGCTGTTCCTGTTCAGCATAAAGCTTGCGCGCCAATTCAGCTTGGGTGTTGGCCAGTTCGTACAGAGCAATTGCCTTGAGACGCGATATGCCTGGTGTAATGATCTTTAAGACGAGCAGTATCTCCTGGCATAGGC
Source organism: Drosophila busckii (assembly GCF_011750605.1). NCBI lineage: Eukaryota > Metazoa > Arthropoda > Insecta > Diptera > Drosophilidae > Drosophila > Drosophila busckii. Next base: position 17,559,489 of record NC_046605.1, on the reverse strand, counting down.
GTATTTTGCGTTCATAGACCTTGCAACTGGGACGATGCGACATATTCTGCAATATCTGGCGCAGAATGGAGGCAATATTTTGCTTCAGATCCAACATAACATAATGGTTAGCATGCAATATGCGTGAAAGCTTGGCCAGCAGCAGCTCTAGTCTATAGATATCTTCACGAGAATGGAATATCTCCTCCTTAGCACGCTCCAGTATACTGGCTACAAATTCTGGTTTCAGGGTATGCTCCGCATTAAGCAAACACTGCCAAGCGCCGGAATCTGGCTGCCGCACAACAAAGCCCTTGGGACATTTATTGCACACGAAGCTACTGAGATGTGTGCCCAGCTCTGTGGGATCAGCACAACGTGCGCATTGGCAGTCAAAGCACTTGCCTGTCTTGAGTATATGACGCCGCTCCTCCGTGCCAAGCAAGACATTGGTATAACAGTTGTAGAGCATCTCATCTGCGGCTATGTTGCGATTGGCATAAACCTTTATGCTGACACCATCAATGGCCGTCACCACATTCGGTAAACAGCTGTGCGCAAACAGCGCTCCACGCACATAGAGTCCACGCATGGCACCACCCTGCTCCGGCGCACGTATCTCAAACGCATTAATGTCCGCTGTGCCCAGCAGGCGCTGCAAGAGCTCAGCTGTCAACTCTGTTCTATTGCGCAACTGCGTCAGCACACCGCTAGCTTCTAATGGTGCTATGACTAGCTCTTGGTAGCTGCGCCAGATGTCTGTGCTTCGCCGCAGCTCCAGGTGTGCCTCCATTTGCATTACTTCCGCGAACTGCTGCTGCGTCTCCGCATGCTCACGTAACAGCAGAAACTTCAAGGCGCCGATTACTTCAGGACTTGCCTGCAGCTGCTCCAGCTGCTGCGGCGTCAACTGCAGCTTGGCCAGACGCTGACAGTCCAGCTGCTCGTGCGATGTGCATTCCTCGCATAACGGCAACAGTTGACACTTGCTAAGAACTCCGTGAGACTTTTATATAATTCTTAGACTTTCGTTATTAGACTACCTACCCACAGTATCTGGTCGTCAGATGATGACAGCTGCAGCAGCGCCTTTCACCCAAATTAGGCAGCACCAGCAGCGGCTGCTCCAGCAGCACAGTCTCGCCCTCTTTAATATTGCAGCTGGCCACCACATATCTAAGCAGAGGCGATTTAATATAAGCAATCTCGGCTAATGCTGCAGTTACTCACCTGCCCAGCTGCTCATTGTGCTTCACTGCGCACTTGCTGGTAAACTCAATGCTGACTCCTGCTGTGGCCATTACTTTACCGCTGGCTCTTGGCTAAGAATACATGTGCTATCGCCAATTAGCGCACATCAACTGTCTGCAGTCAGCCGTGGCGACTATAGCAAGTGCGAGTTTTATTGTGCACCGATTGTTATTTATATACATATATTTAAATGCATTTTCGATTCTCTATTTATTTCAATTTGATCAGTGCTGACCGCGCTCTTGTGTCCCGCCCGTTTATTGAAAAACTTGCAATGAGTGCGCTTCTTTGTAGCTATTGGCTGTTGAACCTAGGCACACCCAGGGGCATGCAACTAGATACGCAGTGTGCGAAATTGATAAAGACAGGTGTGACTAGCAGCCTACGACTTAAATATTAAAATTAAAATAGCGTGCAAATATTTTTATTTTAAGCATAAAAGTAAAGCCGTGCTAATGCGTTCTATAAAAAAGCTCTCGGCAACTCGGCGAAAGCTTTACGAACTCTCAGCAAGTTCAATTCTCTCAGCAAGCTCAATTCTCTCAGCAAGGTAAACAAGAAAATGTTTATAAATAACGCCTACTCTATGTACATTAGGGTAGGTCGACTTGATCTTTGAAAAAAATATTATTATAAAAAAAAATACTCGCAGAATTTTTCATTGTTTTGTATTTGCTTTTATACACTTTGACATTTTTTTTTTGTAATTTTTTTATCTATCAAATCGATCCACCCTAATGCAAAAGCCTATCAGTATGTTAATGTTTAAATAATTTTAATTTGTTTACCAATGGTTGTAAAAGTGCAAATCATGCTGACAAAGTAATAACAAAATATTCAGCGTACATTTATATATACATATATATTTAAGCTTATGAGAAAAGTAAATATTAAGCAAATAATGAGTATTAACATTTAATCAATGAACATGCTTAAAATAAATGTAGCTGATATATAATGAAATCTTTTATATATATGTCTGTTAGTTTGCTGAGGTAGTAGTTTGATTATCTAAAATGATTATACTTTGTTTGCAAATTGCCTGACTCAGTTAATAGAAACTTTTATTTAAAGTCTCTCAACCTTCAGGTGAATGCCACGCTTAGAAGATGTGACAAAGCTGCGATTTTCTAGTTCCAAAGGCACCTCCGTTTGCTTGGAGGCGCTGAACTTGAAGCGACGCAATAATGAAACGAGTCCAATCTTGGCCTGCATTTTACCAAAGCGTTCGCCAATGCAGTTGCGAGGACCGTCCCCAAATGGCAAATAGGCAAAAGGATGTCTAGCCTTAATAGCTTCCGGCTCGAAGCGCGCTGGATCGAAGCGCTCTGGATCAGGATATATTTCGGGATCACGATGTATGGCATAGACAGGTATGACAATCGATGTGCCCTTTTCAATAATAAAATTTGTGTTAGGCACTGCATAGTCCTGGTTGGCTTCTCTCAAAAGATGCGGTAGTATGGAATGCTTGCGTAGAGTTTCTAAAGAAAGAGAAAGAGATAAATTAGCATCTATAACTTACTCAAGCGTGTGTTTATCTTACCTGCTAGCACCTGCTCCAAATAGGTTAGCTCGCCTAAGGCTTCATAGGTAAGCTCTGCGTCGCCGAGTACTGTTTCGATTTCCTCGCGTAGCTTTTGCTGCACATCTGGCTGCAGTGCCAGCTCGTATAGACAAAAGCCCATGGTGCTGGATGAGGTCTCGAAGCCAGCTACAAAGAATACAAAAGCTTGTGCTGCCATTTGCTCAATTGTCAAGCCCTTGGATAGATCAATGCCTTTAGTCTGCTGCGCTGCCAGCTGATCCTCCGCACGCAGTTCGATTAGTTGATCCAAAAAGTCATGACGCTTGATGTTGTGCTTCATGCGATAGTCCACTGTATTGCGCACAGCTTCCATAAAGTAGCTCGACAGCTCATCGGGCAACACTTTCAGACGCAACTTTCTGGAGAGATTGGCATTGGTAAAGATAAAAGCCTGCACCAGCTGATGATGGCGTGGCTTTTCAAAGATCATTCTGCCCTTGGCACGAAACTCGGCATGCGGATCCGCCAAGCTGTTGCAGTCAATGCCAAAGGCGCAGCTGCCTATAACGTCGGTGGTGTAGCGCGCGCAAAGCTCCTTGATCTCCACATCGCCATCGTCTACAACAGCAGCACTCACTGCCTTATCCACCGTATCGCCCAGTCGCTGACCCACCTCGACTACAATGCCAAACATGTGCTTCATTTTGCCAGACGTAAACACCGGCGTCAGCTTGTGCCGCATGGAGCGCCACTCGTCGCCCTCAAGCGTAAACAGATGACCAGTTAGCGGATCATCACGCACATTGTTGAATATGCCGCGATCTTGAAACTTGTTGAAATCCTTTATCAGCACCTGCTTGACCAAATCCAAGTCTATAATGAATGCTACACGCTTCAGAAACTGAAACATGCCAGCAAATGGCGTCTTGCCCTTAAATCGCGCATAGACGCGTTGATTAACATCACGAAAATGTAATTTGCTGCCTATGCCCTTCATGTTGCCGAAGAAGAGCAGCGGGCGCTCATGTGGCACGCCGCGTTGCTTCCAGTAATTGTAGGTGGACTGGTAAAAGCTGTAGGCTAATGCCACGGCCACGCCCAGTAGCGCTAAAGTCAAGAATACCATAATCAACGAGCTCTACTATGCTTAACGATCTGTTTACTACTGAACTAGCTGTGAGCATGCTCAATGTTTTTATACGAATGCTCCAAAGCTTTGCGAGAGAGTCTTTGTAAAAGCTTTTGAGAGAAATATGCTTACTAATAGTGATCACGAGCTAGACCCCTCTCGACGAATCTGACGAAATTTATATATGTACTTGCCAACTTTTACTTTTATCGCTGTTTGGTGATTCCTTAGATTAGTTTTGTTTGCAGCACTGTTACTTATCTCTAAAATTTTATCTGACATATGTGCTTAAGTCGATCGCCACAAAGTCACAATGTCTAGAAATAGAAATAGGCAATTCATGGTTGACTAACTCTCTAATATTTCAACGTTTTGTTATCTTATCCTTATCTTGGTGTGAACAATTGTTTAGCTTTAATGAAGAAGACATATATTTTAAAAATGACAATGGTTAATTTAAAGTGGTGAAAATATTTGACAACTAATTTTTGGGTTATCCTAAATTAGGTAGGTCATGTCTGTATGAGCAACAAGATCTATTTTATATTTTTCTTTGTTTCTCATTTACATTCAGCCATAAACTGCTTTAATTGAGAGTTTCTATTCAATTTCTAATTTATTTAAATGAACTCAAACATTCGGAAACCCAATTAAGTATTAAAAATTAAATAAACTTGTCAACATGCAATTGGTATATTTAAATGAACTTCTGCTTGCTGACTTGAAATATTTGTTTGACATTTGCTTTACTTTACATGTGTGTGTGTGTGTATTTGTTTATCTGTATCTGTGCTCAGCTGGCTTTATACGATTGTCAATGGAAAGCGAGAGAGCGAGACCAAGTCGTGGATGGCCATTTTTCAATTAAAGTCGAGCTTATTTGCTTTTCTAATTGAAATATCAGCTATCAGCAGTTCCTGGCTGTGAACAAATTGTTGCCTGTCTTTCAAATACTGCTGCTGTTGCTGCTGTTGTTGTTGTTGTTGTTCTTGTTATTTGAACTCGTCGCTGCTTTTTGGCATTTGCTTTAATTAAATTCACCCAATGGTAAATCAAATCATGCGTAAAGCGAATGAAACTAACATAAAATTTACAGGCGCGGCCGTCGTCGTCTCACGCTGAGGACCAAATGTCCCTGATACGCCGCGGCGGCCGTTTTCATTACAAAATCGCGGGCACAATTTATGCGTAAGCGATTAAAGTCACATTAAGCGTTGATTTTGATGGGCAGCTCGCGCCGGAAACTGAAGTGGGTCCTAACCATTCGGTACGCTTTGGTAATAAAACAACGTTGCGCCTAAAAATGTATTACGTACGTGCCATATACCATACACACACACATACGTATGTGTGTGTGTGTGTGCGTTGTCTATAGGCGTGAGCATTGTTTGGCGCTTAAAGGATTTGCTCTAATGCGGGATCGCTGTTTAATGCTGCTAATGCTCTATTGCCATTTTCGAATAGACATAAAAGTTCTAATGCTCCGTTTTAGATGCTCGCCAATGAAGTGTAGCACATAAAATTCGGTAGCCAGCTAGCTCTAATGCTTATTTAATACTTTGAGATGGTTCTTTAAACGAATAGTGTGAGTTTTATGAAATTTGATATTTGTGAAGCTGTCGAAAAGAATGTTAAGTTGTATGTATGAGTATTTATTGATTTATACATAATTTATAATTTTCATAAGTTCTATTGTGATATTTACTTAACTATTTCACTACATCACTATTCGCTAGTTCTACAAATTAACAAACCAACATTGTCAGCAATACCTTCACTTACTTAATTTCCTTACTGTCTAAAGCAATTGCCGTTAGCTCAAATAAAAGTAACAAGACAAAGTATAAACTGCTAAGCTTTGTAACAATTTTAGCTTTGCTGGCTTTAAAACTTTAACTTTATAGCAATTTATTTAACCTGTTGCAATGTGTGTTTTTATCGCGAAGCTCAAAAGCCACAAGCCCACTTCCATGTCTGTGCCAATGTTTGATTGCCTGCGAAAATTACAAACGTATTCTATTGGGATGCCGAAAGCAATTTTCTATTTTCAGAAAATTCTAGATAGCGTGGGCGGGTCAATGTTAGTTTGGCTAAGCAACCAACGCGAAATAGTAAAAGCCAAAAGGCTAAATCTGCAATTAGATTTTACTGCAGTGCGTATGAGCATTTTATTTGTTTTATTTTAAAAGTAAATCTTTGGTGTTATAAAAATACTTTAACGCATAAATTCTAATGGGAATTCAAAAGCAATTACTGAGAGTACTCTAAGAGCATTACTGAGAATTCTATTTGCAGCTAGCTGAAGTCGGTCAAAGTTACTTTAGCTAAACGCTTAATATTAAATGCGCAAAGGCTAAATCTACAATTAGCTTTAACTGCGTATGAGCTCTAAAAATGCTATATAGCATATTTTATTATTGTAATGCTTTAAGCCAAAAATACTATAGGCGGCCCTTCGTTGAACTTTTGTTTAATTCTGCAGCAGCTTAATTAAAGCTCAAGGCAACGCAACTTGCCTAGCCAAAGGCATAAACTCTTTACGCTGACTGTAATACCGCATGTAAAGCAAAGTAAGTAAGTATTTACATGGCTTGGGGGAAGCAGCAGCCAGCAAGAAGAGCAGCAGACAAATGAAATAATTAATTAGGCAAATGAAATGCGGAATGAAGACATAACGAGTGAATAAAAAGGAAAAGTGCAAGGTGCAAGTGCGCTTGGGCTAAAGTGAGTTAAAGTGCATGTTCGCCCATAATTTGTGTGACGTTCAAGTGCTTGGCAAATGGCCATAAGCAGCAGCAGCAGATTATTGCTTACGTGGGTGTTGATGCTTAACTTGGCTCACTGGACATTGATTTTCGCTCAATTGGCGCCACTGGCTGAAACAGCTGCCATGATGTGGCATTAAATTGAATTTTTGGCACAAAAAGCACGCGTTCAGACTACAGTTGGCCATATTTCATTTACAGCATTGCTGCTTTCCTCCTTTTTTTAAGATAATTTCAGCAGCGAGTTGATGGCATCATTATCGGCTAAACACATAAATATAGACAAAGCAACAGCATCGCTCACTCCACACACACACACACACACACACAGCACACAGCAATTGTCTGTGTGTATTATGTTATTTACATTTATTATTACTCAACAACAAATTGCTCAGCATTGACTAACGAGCGCATATTGTGTGCAGCAAAAGGTCAGCGGGTTACTTCAGCTGTAGTAAATAGCTCAAGTAGCTGTAGCTCTACTACGGCTGGGTAGTGCATTAAGGCTTCGTTTTGAAAGGCAGCTTTTTATATATTTTTATAACTGAGATTTATGTGCTGCGTGTAGATAAATCATGCTTACGTAACAATTCATTATGCTCTCCGTCTTCGCTACATTGCATACAAATTTAGCATAGCATACTTTACCGCGCGCAGCTATGTAAGGAATTAAGGTGTTGGGTGCTTCTGTTGGAGTTTTTTATGTCGCCTTTTACTTTATAAATTGCTTTTGCCTGGCGCTACACAAATTGGTAATTAACTGAACTGCTAAAAGGTGTTCAGCAGTCAGCAAAGTTTTTAACTTTGCCTCCTCTGCATGCGCTGATAAAAACGCAAGCGAAAATTATCAAGCGCTTTATTTATGGCTTTTTATTTGAATTTAGTCCAAAATACCAAAAGAAAAAATGCAAACAGCAACTAAGCCACTGCCAAGTGCTTCTTTATTGCTATGGCAAGCAATAGACTGGAATTAAGTGGTTTATACAAAACAATAAAAAAAAAAACAAAGTACAGCTAAGCAAAAGTGAAAATATTCGTCCACCGCTTCTTTAATATATACAGCTTCAGCTTGGACCATTAGCGCAGTTTATTCTGTTCGCCGCTATACTTTATTGAATTCCCAATCAAGTTTACTTGTTAATTAGCACAATTTATAACGTCAATTTAACAATTGATGCAACCAATTAAAAGTTTTACTTGTGAGTAGTTGCTATTGCAACTGGAAATGACAGTTTCAAAATGAGATTAATGCATGAAATGCTATAACAAACAATTTAATTTAATCTAAATTTATTTATAGTTTTTAGCATACATTTTGCTAAAGTTATAGCTTTAAAGTGATGAACAACCCAGGCATAAAAATTGTTATATGTTAGTGGTAAAAAACTTTCATTTAGCTATTATTTTTTTTTTGTCAGTTTTCAATTGACATGACATAAACACCCTGCGGTTTGCATACAGTGGTGCATGAAGAAATCCGCACAGTAGTAGATAAAAAAATATAATAATTTTTTTTGAATTGATGGAATATTAATGAAATGCAGGCAGAGTTGAATATAAAAATGCACGCAAAGTCGTAGAGAGATAAATTTATTTTATGCACTGATCTATTCATGCGTCCACTTGCACTAGTGCAGCTTGGATTACCTTTGCCGAACTGCAGGGCAAACATAGAAATGGGATTTGACTGTAGTGGAGCTTTGCAATTAGTGTGCTGTTGCAATAGATTTATATGCGCTGCTCGCTATGTAAGTGTAAACACAATTCATTTTCCGATTCGCTTAGCATGTGGGGACGCATTAGTCTGTCAGCTAACGCACACGTAAACATGTCGACAGCTGGCCAATCGCTGCAGCAGCAGCAACATGTATAAATTTAAGAGCTCGCATAATCAAATCAGTGCCGAATTGCTTGGCTCAACGCCAAGTCACGTCGCTTGACGCTTTGTCAGTTTGCAAATCCTTTTGGGCTTCAATGTTGTTAAGCAGCTGGTGACGCGATGCATTGATTAATGATCTAGAATGTCATGCGGTGCTTACCTGAATTTGGCATGCATGGCGTATACGCAATTTGCCACTACTAGAAGCCAACAACACGACGTCAGCTTCAACAGCAATTGCTGCACGTGCAGCTGCTGCCACGTCGAGTGATGCACTTTAATATTCGCACTGCTGTGTGTGTGTGTGTGTGTGTGTGTGTGGCAACACCTTTATGTCTCTAGCGTGTCTGGTCGCCCATTGTTGTTGACTTGCCGCGTCGTTGCGCTCAATTGAATGGCTGAGTGTCTGGCATACAAAGCGAGCGCAGCTCGCGCTGCACACTCCACAACTTTTTGGCTACTCATTAGCTCAGGTTGCAACACAGCGCTACGCGCTACGTGCAGCTAATTTTGCTTTGACAGTGCAATTCCAACTTATAACTTGAAGCTGCCTGCGCGCAAACTTTTTGCCAACTTTTATTTAAATTATGTGACGAACTGTCGGCAGCAACTCAAATATGTTGGCAAGTTCAATCTGCCGTTGACTTGAACTCTCGGAATTATATCTCATTTCGATCTGGCAGCTGATAAGCCAAATTAAATTGTCATTTTATGGCAATTATCATATATAGAACTCTCGGTTATTGTGTTGTCTATGCCATTGACATTGGCTTGAATTTTTTGGGATATTCGTTTAGCTTTTATGGCTAACACGTTCATTGACACTGCTGTGTGTGTGTGTGTGTGTGTGTGTGTGTGGTGTGTTATAAGTGAATTATGCCAAGTTCTGTGTGTTGCTCTTGTCTGCCAGCGTCGAGTCGTTGACATTCTCGCGCTCTAATGGCATAATTTAAGCAGCTTAAGACAAAGCGTATGCCTGCGCGGGCGTTTGCCCGCCAGCTGCTGTCCTTTTGCTTCTATTCCTATTATTATTATTATTATTCTGTTGTACTTTATATATGCGTTGTGTTGTTGCTGTTGCTGGCTGTCAAAGCTGTAGTTGGAGAAGATGGAGCGTAACAATTGTAAAGTACATGACACGGGTCGTATACATAATAATATTTTGTATGCCAACTTTTTGTGTGTGTGCCAGAGACAAATACTCAGCGCAGAGCAGCGCAATTTTTGCTTGAGGCTGTGCTGTGTATGCTGCTGAGTTATATGTGCAACTTAATTTGCTGCTGTCACACCTGTGGCTTCGTTGGCAGCGGAGCGGCCTGCTACATGACAACCTTGGACCTTGCTGACAGAAATTTATGCCTTAATGTAAAAGTACATGTGGGCGAAGATGCGATGCGTGTCTGCTGTTGACATAAAAACGCTTGCAACGTTTAATAAAATATAATAAATAAATGTACAAATGTATTTCAGTTGACAGGCGCAGCTTAATGCTTTAACAGTCTCTGACTGGCAAGCGAGCTATGTAAGGCACTGGGTTACAGCTGTTAGTTAACAGCGCGCGCGCTTTGTGGGTCAGCGACGCGTCGCTGTTAACTGACACGTGTTGCTTAGCGGGCGCTGTTAGGCGCGCTGTTAAAATATCCCTTCACGTTCGATGCGGCCGCCGTTCGAACCAAACTTTAATTAGTCTGTTCTAACAACTCGGGCTTAATACACGCGCGTATATTTGGTCAAACAAGTTGAGCATCCTTATCAAAAATACGTCTATGTTAACAGCGAGGCGAGTTTTGCAGCATAAAGTGAAAGTAAATGTGCAAAGAATTAAATATTATAAACTTTAATAATTATAAAGCAATATATTGCATTTATTTAATCAATTTTATTTTTAAATTTATCAAGTGCAAAGTGACTTTACTATAATATTCGGTACTTAAGGCACTCTAATTCTAGCTGTGCTATTTTCGATAGGTAAGAATTTTAAATTTTTTTAATACGAAATTCAAGCATACTTTGAGATTTAAGTTAAATTATTAAATTGTATTCAAGCAACAATTCTTGCGCTTGATTTTTATACGTATAATTTTTATAGCGTATTAAATACCTAATTAAAAATATATGAAATTAAACATGCAGATTTTGGACTATTATTTCATGCTTAAAGCCAATCATACTTAATAATTATGAACTGTTTACCTTTATCATTAATTAAATCAGTGCCGCAGCATAATTTTGTAAATTTCACTCTTCGAAAAGTCGTGCAATCGCCTAACGTGGGTTAAAGTAATGTCGCTTTTATTTTGCTTGGTAAATTGTCTGTTTATTTAAACAATTTATACCGGCAGCATAATAAACAAGGGCGTAGGCGTAGGCCTAGTCGCTTTATAGCCAACACGTGTGCCGCAGCACAATTGTTGCTTAATATGAAAGTGCGTACTGCAGGCGTAAGCGCGCAAATAAAATAAATAAATGTTTCATGCCACAGGGCGCTGAACGTGGCAAACGATTTATGTGCGTCTGCTAGAGTTATTGTTATTGATTTGCCGTCTGGCTTGGTCATTTGAAAAAAGTTTTGGTGAGATCATTATGTGCGGTCGCCTTAGATAACCCATAACTGACCATAAAATATTTTGCTAAACAGCTTTGCCCGCTATGTGTAATATATGCCACACAGCAGTAAAATGGCCAAAGTGGCATTAATTTCTACTTAAAGTAAATTGATTTTTATATTTTCTCACACATGCAGACAGAGAGACAGAGAGAGTGACGCACTTTTTTATATTAAAGTGCGTTGCATTAATTGCAATCTAATTACTTGACGTGCTCACACTTTCCAGCTGTGTTGGCCCGGCTTTAATTGCGTTAAGTCACTGCCTCACTAATGAGCAGCTTTGTGGAGCAGTGCACGAACCATCGCATCTGTGGCTGCTGCTATTGTCATGCGGATGCATTTCATGTAATTTGCATTTATAGCCTATTAGCGGCATTATGTGGATACAGCTAGAAACGCACAGCTAAATGTGATTCCTTTCACATATGTAGAGCAGCGGGCTGTCCATGGTATGCACCTAATTGATTTAATAAAAAATTAATAATCAAAGCTGAACCTAAAATTTCTTTAAAGCAAACAGCTTGAAGTCATAACACAAGTAGAGTTTATTATACACATTGTTTGGTCATGCAAGGCCAATCAATTTGACTCTTCAGCTACTAACAGCTGATCTGGTGTCAGCTCGGACTTTGGCGCTGAAAAAGCTCAAGCGCTCTCTTCTTTGCGCTTGTACCGCGCTCTCTTCTTTGTGCGTGCATTTGGCACTGCACTAATAAAGCTCGCGCTCTCTTTGTGCGTTCTTTTCGCTATCGCTAATCTTCTATCGCTCTATCTTTCGCTAAGAATTATGAGGCCGAGCCTATAATTCTCTACCTTACACTTACTTTCGATCGTCGCAACTAACAAGTTGAACTTTAACTCGCTTTAGACTCTCGTAACGGACAGACCCTGCTCTGTAGTTACTCTTGTAAGCCGGCCGTGCCGCATATATATATATGTACATACATATACTCAAAAACATTGTAAATTTAACTTAACTAAACACACTGCAGAAGGCAGTAATAAAGCAACATATTATAAAGAAATCAACTTCGTTTATAATATAAATTCGGGCGTTAAATCGCGATTAGCAATCTTACAGCTAGCGACAAGTCGCTAACTCAACATACATCATATAAAGTATATAGAGTGGGTTGACTATTAAATAGAGATTACGAATTTTTAGTCCTCTTGGATTTGTATTATAGAGTTTTGAATGTATTGAAATTAATAATTTTGCAATACAAATATTTGATTTTGTGTATAGATTTTGTGTAAAAAGATAAACTTCAATTGAAGCTAATGCTATGTTTTAATAAATGAATTATTTAAAGCCATAATACTTTTATTTTATTACAACATTACAATTTTATTTTCATCAACGCATTTATTTTAACACTCACATTTAATATGACTTTGGTGTACAAACTAATTTAACTGGCGCATATTAATTGCTTTTCACAATTTTCAATTTGTCCCACTTAGTGTCGCTTTAAATAAATGTGCCTAATTTAAATAAATGTAAGCCTTAATCAAAAAAAAATACAAAACAATGTCATTGGTTGCCATGGACTTGTTTAGCGAAAACCAAAATTAATGTTCAAGTTGTTTTGTTGAGCAAAATAAAATTCGTTAAAGCTGCTTCAAGTATCTAATCTTATTTAAGCATTAAGGCATGCGCCATGCCCACTTTTATTTAGCATGCAAAAATCTCTTTGAAGTATTAAGCATATACATATATTAATAATTTCAAGCTCAATTCCTTGTAAAAAGCAAGTTTGATAAAATTGTAGCAGCTGCTATTTTAAGCCTTTTCATAAATTTAACAATTTAAATTTTAATCAAACTATATTTATATTTGCACTACATGCCAAAAACGCTTTTCATACTTAACAGCTATGTACTTTAAGTATACTTCTATAGATGTTTTGTAACAGTTTGGGTAGTCCCTGATTGAAAGCTGAAGACCTTTACTTTGTTGACTTTAAGTTTTGTGCTTCTTTTTTCTTGGGATATGCACACTCATGCAGAGCATTTGCTGCTACTGCTGCTGCTGCTGCGTAGCCCTTTTGTTGCATTCTTAACTCTGCAGCAGATTTTTAACATTTCTATTTTTGCGAGCTGCGAGCCTTGCCTAATACTTTAAGTCGAGAATTCCTTGAATTTTGAAGTGCCCTTTGGCAGCGATCCTTGTTGTTGCTCGCTACGCAATTCGAGCAGCAAACAAACTTTTTTTTTTTTTCTTTTTTGGTAGCCACAGTCAACAATACTGGCGATTTAACAAATGAATGCTCAAGCTCTGCAGGAAAACCAAACCATTAATGCATAGGTGTATGCAAAGCTATTATCACGTATACGTAGTGTAAGCAAGTGCTGGTCACATCATCTATTATTCGGTGCGCTTAGTTCGATGCAGTTGGGGGCACCGCAAAAACCTCGTTGCAACTGCTGCTGAAATTTACAAATTGCATATCAGCTGCAAGAAAAGTAAACTTCAACTTTGGCTTTTGCGGCGGTCCAGGCAGCGTGAAAATGAAAAATTGTACGCCAACTTACTTTGGGAGTTTAAAGTTTAAACTTTAAGGTGCTAACTGCAAGGTGCGAATAGAGTTGCCAGTCCCATAGCTAAATCCATTAAAAAATAGCTAAAAGTCAAAATTACTTCTAAAATGCTTAGCTTTATTTTTAATACAGTAACTGATTAACTTAAAGCAAAAACGCGCTATTGTTTATATAAATGAGCATTCTATAATAAACTGAATATTTATACGTCTAGCCTATAATTTTATTTTAAATAAAATGTCTATTTCAACATTTGCAATTTTTTGGAGCTTAACGAATTTGTGGCTATTTAATCTTCAATCCATGAACCGTCCCATTCGTCTAGCTGAATTTCTGATAGCTGGAACTTCAAAATTTGCTTATGGCTCATCACTGGGCTGCGTCTTAAATTTTGTTTTAATATTTGCTCTGTGAAATAAAAAGCAAATGTGGCATTTTTTTTTTTTAATAAATTTGAAATGATGTAGTCGCTCGGTCTAAATTTTGCGCTGCCTTTGTTTCTAATATGCATATTAATTCGCTGCTCGACGTGGCACAGCTGTGAGCTTTGGTCCGCCACTCAGCATAACATACACATGACCGAAAAGTGGCGCTAAAATTTTCATAAGTATTAAATGTGCAGGCGGCGGTGGCTGCGGCGGCGCCAAGCAGTTCACAGCGTCACTGGGGGACGCGCACACGTCGCCAATTATGCCTTGAGGGTGGGCGCGCTGGGTCTAGTGGCGTGGCGTGAAGGGGGCGTGGCAAGGGCTTTTCAGTTTTGTCATGTTTTGCTTTGTCTTTAATGGCATTCTCGCTTTGCTTGCAATATCTCGGCACTGCCGTCTAGTTCTATCTCTATCTCTATCTCTATCGTTCGGTTGCTGCCTTCGCTTTTCATGTTTCAATGCAGATTGCTTTTGTGGCTTCATTTAAAATTCAACTGCGTAACATGCAAGCCGCCTGATTTCTGTGCCATGCCGTCATGCCTTTGCTTTTGGTTGAGCCACCGCCGCCGCCGCCGCCGCCGACGCTGCCACACAACTCCAATCACTGAAACGCGCTGCGATGCGGCATAAAATAGAAGACGCCGTTTTCCATGTTAAAACATGGCAAATATTTGCATTTGCGGCTGCAGCAGCTGCTGCTGCTGCTGTAGTCGCTGAGATTGCTGAAATCAAAAAGGAATCAGAACTACAATTAGCATGCTTCGTGGCTCTGGCATCCTCACCAAACATCCTTATATACGATGATAGTGGCAAACACAGCTCAGTTCGATAAATCAGTTATTAAAGCTAAGGTAGCAGCTGCTGTCTCCAGTTACTTGCCTCAAGCGTTGTTCACGCCTCGCTTGACTTGCTTGCACTTGCCTCAGCCGTTGCAACATTGGCAATTGGTCAAGTTGCAAGTGTTTGCTCGCTTGACGTTCCACTTGCTCTTGCTCTTGGCTTGGGGTCTTGAGTGGTGGTGTGGCTGCTGTTTAGTGTTTAATCTCAACACACTACTCGGTCAGGGTTGTGGCTCCTTGGAGGCCAGTCAGGCAGCCAGCCAGCCAGCCAGCCGTGTGTGCAGTTCGTTTGCATGTGTGTGTGTGTGTGCGCTTTATGTTTATAGCAGCGTATAAAATCTTATGTGATTTTTAGCTAACAGCTCTTAAAGCCTTTGCAACAAACTGTATTTAATTTAATTAAAACTTTATAGCTGCATGAATTGTAAGCATAGTACATTTAGTAATTAATTTATTTATTTAATTACTCATAATTATTTTGCTTTATTATTATTTACAGTCGCTTTAGCTCACTCAGCGCACTTGCTTGCAATATAATTTGCAATAATAATAACACCAGCGACATTTTCAAAGGCGACGATATGCGGTGTTAAATGTTTTTAGCGCGAATAAAATTTATGCGTTGCTTTATTCAACTTTAATCTGCTCGAAAAGCCAATCAAAAGGGTGTAAAAATGTCGAGTGCATAAGCAACGCATTCGGTCACACATTCTATATGCATGTATGCATGTGTGTGCGTGTGCAATAAATTGGCACATTTTACGATTGCGCATCGATTTGCGAAAAGCGAAAAAATCGAAATCGAAAGCAACCTAACCACAGGTACAACTTGTGTGAAGCACGAAAGGCTTACAACAAAAGCACTTTAATTTTATTGCATTTACTGCGGACTTTGGAAATAACATGTACGGCTATAAGATATACGCAATGTTGGGAACAGACACACACAAACGCACACTCACGCGCACACGCACGCACAATCGAAATGCGTTTGCTCAGCTGATGGCAAAGTAAAAGCTCATTGTGCTGACTGAAACGCTCAAGCTATCTGAGCGTTAAATGTGGCACATAATAAGGTTTTTGGCCATGCTGCTCGCCCCTCCGCAGACACTTGGCATGCTTCACGATTTGTTATTGTTTTCGTTTGCCTAGCAGCGGGCAGCGTGGGGGGTGGCAAGTGTAGCAGAGCAAAGTTCTTTTGCTGTTGCTGTTGCCTTTGGCTTCGACTTCGACTTCGGCTTTTAGCACAATGCAATAAAACAGCATAAAAATGTTGAGCATGTGGCGCTTATTTATCGTGTAAGCATGTTTCCCAACTAGAGCGGGGTAACTGCCCACGAAGGCAGTGAAGTAGTCCCCAAGAAAGTAGCAAAAAAGGATAAGAAAACTGTGGGCGTTTTTCTAAAGCTTTTATCTAATGCATAAAATATCAAAACAACACCAAAATAAAATGTCTATAAATTAATTAGAATTTAATTTAGTTTAATGCTTGACTTGGTGGCAAGCTGGAGAGTCATTGAATGTAGACTTGCTCAATGATAAGATCGGAACTTGAAAATCTCATTGAGCTTTATTTTGTGCATTTCTCTTTTGCCTATCATCACATACAATTTTCTATTTTTACAATTCTGTCAACAATTTGTTTTCAATAAATAAACAAACAAATACAAGTTAAGCCTAAACTCAAGCTCAAGTTCAACGCATTCCAATACTTGAGCGATATATATTTAATATGTAGCCTAATATCCCCTTGACTGGTGCGCACAGCTGCGCCTCTGTATTTATTTAAGTCTGCCTGCTTTTATTTTTTATGGCATTGCTTGCTCGGCACATAGGCAGAATTAGTGTGGCGCCAAGTCCGTAGGCAAAGAGAACAAAGCAATGTAGCTATGTTATCAGCGCTATCAGATGCCAAAGCAACATCCCAGCATATCGTAGCCATAGCCATGGTTGTTGGTTGGGCATAAAAGCACAACGGCAGCAACTAAAACTAGAGAATTGAATTGTTTGCTCAAGTCTGAGTGCGGTCTGGGTATAAAATTAAAGCTGTCAGGCACATTAGTGCAAACACGCTAAATTAATTAAGAGATAGACCAACTTTGAGTCTAAATGTGTCTCAGAGTTTGACTCTGTCGTTGTTTTCATCATCTTAAGCTGAAAAAAGGCGCTGCGGCTGCGATTGCTGCTGCTGCTGCTGCTGCTGCTGCTGCTCTTGATTTGACTTTAGTTAATTAATCAGCAGTCAAGTGTGGAGTCCAGCCGCCATTAGCGTTGCCACTGCTGCTGCTGGTTCTAATCCTGCGGCCAGCTGGACATAATTTCGCAATTACGTACACATAGCGCACTTTTGACTGTTTCCCCAGTTGCGTGTAATCAGCTGTGAAATTATTTTACAGCAGCTTTCGCTCTGCCTGTGACGCCAAATAAACTACTAGTGGAAACATATTTTTGGCTGCTGGTGGTGGTGGTTCCGTTGCCGCTGGAGTGTAAGCAATTGCTTGAAATTAACTGCAGCTATTTGAATAAACGATGCGGAAATGCTAAATATCGTTTCGTTGCTAATGCCTTTTCGCAATTCCAATTAAATCACACTCATTATATGCTGTCAAAACTTAAAGCCATTGAAGTTTGAAAATAACTTGATGAGTGCTTCAGCTGCAGCTTCAGCTTTTTGTTTTAAACTGCTGCTGCAATTTCCGTTTTGCTTTCAAACACCTGCTGATGTTGCCTGCTCACAATAGGAAGCTGTCTGCTCAACTATACTATATATTGAAAAATATACAGCAGCGTGTCATAAGCAAAGTTCTTTTTTTGTTATAATGCCTCGTCATTTGTGAGCAGCTGAAATATTACGTATTCGCCACATTGCACCTTTTGCATTTACATAAAAAATAGCGCAAATGCAAACATCAGAGATTTATGTGCCAGCATCATTATGTGCACGGGCTGTCTCGTCTCGTCTGCCAGACACCACCACTTGTCTCAATTCACATAGCTGTCTGCCAAGCCAGATAACAGCAAAAAATGAAAAAAAAAGCGAAAAATACACTGCAGATTCTATAAACAAACAAGCCACTTGGGGTGCAAAAACGGCAGCAAGTTGCTGTCAAAGTTGTCTACTGCCTCTCACTGGCTGCTCCAGTAACGTCACAAGCGTGTCTATTTACGTTAAATAGGTCTGCCGAAAGTAAAAAGCGAAAAAAGCTGCGCTGCCAACAAGGACAACGACAAGCGTGAAGGACAGCCAGCCTTTATCAAGGTGTGGCTGGCTGGCTGGCTGGCGTGTTGAAGAGTTGACTGCAGCTCGTTTAATTTCAATTGCAGCACAAATTTATGCTAATTGCAAAGCAGCTAACAAGACTAATGAATAAACTTATTTCGCCAGCTGCAAGTTTAAGTCTGGCCAAGCGAAGTTGATATACCCCCAGAGATTTGTTTCTGCCTGTTATTTTTATTTGTAAATTGAATATTTGTTTACAATAAGCATGCGTAAATAAGCTGATTACACGCTTATTTGCATTTGTATGGCGAGCTAGCTACATTTCCTATTTACGCAGCCACTCCCCCAATCTAAATGTATTCAGCAGTTTTTTTTATACAAAATCGAAGCGGGTATTACGAAGTTATGCATGTGTATGTAACATGAATTAATTACAAACTAAGTCGCTCATTTTATTGCAATCAACATAAGTTTTCCTAATAGCAACACTCAAACTTGGAGACAACTTTAAAAAAAATATAAAATTTTATTACTTTTTTTTTATGTTAGTAATAAATTGTTATATTCCTAACTCAAATACTATAAAAGCTAGCGACCCATAAATTGTTACTTAAATACTTCTAGCCACCCCACGCAGTTTGGTTTTAGCTTTTGTTTTCTCAAATATTCGACCATTTTGCTTTTGACCAAAGTCTAAATCACTTAACAATTATTCAAATTTCAATTTGCCAATTTTCCGTATCAAAGTGTATCAAAAAGTTAGCAAGTCACAACTTAAATGAGTTCTTGCTTATTTATTTATTTTTTTTGATCAAATTACAAGCGTGTTTGTTGTCGTTCCTGTTTGCCTTTTACCTTTTTATTTGCATGTTTATATTTATGCCCCGTCGCAATGATTGCCCTTTTGAGGTGAAGCAACAAATTTTATATTAAATATATGTATGAATGTGTGTTTGTGTTATGTTCAAATGAAAATTTGACACCTGCGGTGAATATTTTAAATAAATAAAATATTGGCAGTTGGCACTTGCAACGCTTAGGCCCAAGTGTATGCAAAAAGCTCTAATAAGATTTTATTTATTGTAGCATAACAGATTTCTAAATTTGCATTGCATCAACAACAGCACAGACACACACACACACACCCACACACACACCCACACACACACACACACATTTATATGTATGTGAATCGCTTTAAGTGCAGACTTAAATTTAAAAGCTGTCATAAGTCTTGGTAAGCATAAAGCGCTTAAGCGTAAAAACGCAGCCAAGGGTCGACTAACTGAGGCTTATTTAAATAAAAACATAATTTATATGTATTTATCGGATTTGAAAGCAGAGCAACAACAGAATTTAGACGTGGTTGGTGGTTGGCTGGCTGGTGGCTGCCAGACGCAAAACGAAATTGTAGAACAAATTCGTTGGCAGACGCATGAGCAGCATTAATCTTAAACTGAGCGACGCTCTGGTGTGGAAACGAAGAAAACAAAGTGGACAAGGCGACTCAAAAGTTAAGCGACAAAGAAACTTTCCCTACAAGTTGTTGTTAAGCAGACAAAGAAGACGTTTTGTGAAATAGTCAGCAAAGGAGTTGAGACACTTAGCAACACTGTCGGCGCTGCGTATACGTATACGTAACGTAACTTTGTGGGCGGGCACAAAGTGTGGCCAAGCATGTAAATTTGACACAAGTTGAGTATTTATTAAATTGCTTGCGAGCCAGGCACGTTGCGTTGCACAAGCTGCACAAGTTTAAGCTCGAAATTGATGATTTGTGTGTGATCTTTGTGGCTTAGCTGGGCTTTTGGTTTAAGGTTCGGCTCTTAATTGCTTGAGAACACAAGACTGTGGGCACTTTTAATTTGCCCTGAAATGTGTGCTACATAAACATGACATTGCTGTCAGCTACAAGTTGCAATTTGTGCGTGTGTGTGTGTGCGTGCTAAGAGCACTGCTTAGTTATGCTCAGACTCTGCTGTTGAGTGCATGTGTCTGTGTGTGTGTGTCGAGTGGCTGCCAAAAGGCTTAACAGCAAAAGTTACTGTGACTCTTCTCTCTGACTGTGAATCTGCTGCAGCTGCTGCTTGGCAAGTCAATGCCATAAATCTCAGTCGCTCGCTTGTCGCTTTCGACGCGTTCTCTCGTGACCAGCTGACAGCGCTGCATCGTAGCTCACTGCCAAAGCAATTGACGCTCACACTGAGAGCCTTCATCATGTGTCACATGCTTGTGAGCTTAGATACGCTAGCTGCCATAAAGTGAGAGCTGTGAGTCTCACAGTGCGCGCTGTTAGTTCGCTGATTTATTAACATCAAGACAAAGCTTGCGCTATTGATCTAATTTGCTGCAATGTTTGAAATGCATTTGCATTTAATTTTTATTACAATTGTCAAACCAACAGTTTATGCTTAGATTATTTATGAGCAGCTCGTCTCATTGCTTAATTGAGATTTGTCTGTTTGCCTAGCTTCAGTTGCTACTAAGCCACATTCATTTATCAGCGCAGACACTTTAGGCAACTAAATTAAGCAGCGCTCGTCTGTAGTCCCAAAAATCAAGCAGTAACTCGACTTTAGCTAATTAAATTGCGCATACGAGCAGTTGGCCAACAGTCATGCGTCTAAGTGCTCATCAAATTTGTGATTAACAGCTATAATTAATTATATGCTTGCTGCTTCTATTACACTCATATTCTTTTTTTTCAGCTTAATGCTTTAAGCTTTAGCGCTTTAGCTTTAGCTGACTTCGCTGCAAGGAATGTCCTTATTTTTTATTTTACTCTGGCGACTGCTTGTACATTTTTTTTTCCAAGCGGATTATTAAGAGCATACCTAAAGCAATGTGCATTTGTCATGGAGTTATACAGCAGACAAAATTGGCATTCCAACGACTTGTACTTGATGGGGTCATCGTTATATTTCCAACACTTTGGAGACGTCAGACGACTTTAGAACCGCAATAAAAACATTTTTAAAGTGTTGAAACGAAAATAAGTACGCTGGTGGAAACTTGATATGCTCGTTTGTCTGCGCTTAGATATGCTAAGCAAGTTTTTTGTTTATTTTGCTTATTTAGAGAGAGAGAGATCCCAGTGCAAGTCAGTGGCAATTTAAACTTATGTTATTTAATATTTTTTACAGCATTGTTTATATATATTGAGAAGTACAGCACATTTTATTGGCTTCAAGTCAAGCTAAATTTGAACTAATGTCATTTGGATTAGAGACTGACTTTGGCTTTAAGTTAATGCCAAGTCTAGCACAATTTGAGCTAATGTCATTTAATATACAAAAGAAAATTGTCTTGGTGATTAATTGTATCGCGTGATTGCTAAAAATAAATCAAGTCACAGTTAATTAAAAGCAATTAACTTGCTGCTATGATTCGCTAATAAAATGCTGCTATTTAGACTTTATAATTCAGCTGGCATAATTAATTCGCAGTATCGTCCTTTTTTTCCAGAGACAGCGCGTAAGCAATTTATGCACCTGGCCTTTGGCCCACAGGCAGCAAGTTTGGCCCTGTGCCTATTTTAAGGATGTCACTTTTAATTTGCTTTCTGCTTTATGCGGTCAGCTTGCTGCTGTTGTTGTTGCTGCTGCTGCTATTGTCATTTTATGCCGCACAATTAAAATACAATTAATTTGGTTTATGTATATATAAATACTTGAGAGCGAGAGAGAGAGAGCGGGCCGCACGCTTGGCTAGGACTTTTTAATAGACTTGGCGCTTAATTGCCGCTTACGCTGCTGCTGCTGCTGCTGCTGCTGCTTTTTTGCTATTAGTTGCCTTGACAATACTTAGCTGCTACTTGAGTTTCATAAATTTGTTTTGCGCCAACTTTAATTAGTTTTTTAGCATTTGCCGCCCACTTGTAAACTTGTGTGCGTGGGCGTTAATTTGAGCTTGACATGCACAAGCTGCGACGCTCTATTTTGTCAAATGCATTGCCAAAACGTTTAGTTTTTTGTAACAAAACAAAAACTTGCTAGCATATTTGTATTCCTGTTTGGCTGCCAGCTGTTATTGTTACAAGAAAACAAAAAAAAAAAAAAAAGAGAATAGAAATACAAGAAAAAGAGTGTAACACAATGTTGCTGCAACGCCGTAGAATGCTGCGAGGCATTGTTGCTTTGCTGCCTGCGGCTCTTGTTAGTACACAACGAGTATACGCACTGTAGTGCGCCGTTCGTTATGTGGCATAGGCGTGTGCGTGTGCGTGTGCGTGTATGTGTGCGTGCATGCATGCAAGCTGGTTAAATATCCTATGTTGCGGTTTATTTGTCTTTGCACGAATCGCATGCCATATTTGCTCTGCACTTTGACACACACACACACAAAAATATTTTTGTTTTTGTTTTTTGCATTTTTACCACGCATCGCTGCCTTTGAGCTTGCAACTTTTCCTGCTTTGTTGTTGCAGCAACTGCGGCTCTGCTAGTTCTTCTGCTTTTCATTTTCTAAGCTGCCCAGGCGTATATGCAGCCTTTCAGTTATGCTTCGCTGGTATTTATATACTATACTCTCTCATAGTCACACACACACACACACACACACATAAGCAAGCCAACTGCACTGCTGTGCGCCTGGCAGAGCATTAAAGTCTACGCTTTAATGAGCTGCCAGCCAAGACAGTGGCTCTGCTTAAGTTTTAATTGAACATAACAGCGCAAAAACAAGTTTATTTTTATTGTTTTACCTTTGCGAATTAGCGCAATTAAATAGTTATTGAATGCAATGCTGATGGGGCGTAAAAACTGCGCTCGATTGCAATTAATTTCACTTTAATACATTTTTAGTTGCAAACATGCAACAGCATGGGCGTAGTCTATGAGCAGGGCTATGTCGTTTTATTTTTATTATATTATTAAACTTAATATTTATTTTATTTATAGCCATTCTGCGACCCAATAAAATAATTACAATTTGCACTTGACCCCTGCCTAACTACACCCATGGCAGCCATCAGGCATTTGGCTAAATCTCGCTGTTCGCATCGTTAATCAATGCGCACAGTCAAAGCAAAAGTTTTCCCATTGGCCTCTCTCTATTGGTCATTTGGCCATTATTTTGCTTTTCGATTGGCCGCAATGCAAATCAATCAATGTGTAGACCACGTAAGAATACCAAATTCGATAAGTTTAAATTGATTAAGGTTCAAAGTCTCTACCAATATGTTGAGCTTCATCATGATAAATGTGCCCAGGCCGAGACCGAGACCGAATCGAGTGCCACAATATATAGAAAATCGCCCAATGACCATTTCAAGCGCCAGTGAAAAGACAAATCCCACACACATTGATAGCAAATTGTTGCGACTTGCCTACACATTGTCCATAAAACATACTTACGCATATGCTCATACATATGTATACAAATATACAAATGTATGTACAGCTGAGCATACAAGCTCAGCTCAGCTCCAGCGCTGCTGTTCCATGAAAATCGATGCACTTGACCAGATGGTTTATGTGGTTTATGCTATAGTAAACGATTTTTATGGCTTTCACTTGCGGCTTATAGTGAAAATGTATAAAATGTTTTAAAACTAACAAATATAGTTATGATTTATACTGCAACATTTAATGCGTTCAAAGCGTTCAAGTTCACACAACAAATTTTTAATACGCAATCTAAATTAAAGACTAGTCTACTAGCTCAATTATATGTGACAAAAGCAAAGAATTACTTTCAATATCTTAAATATTTGTGCGGGTTTTTTTTAATAATAATAACTACATTCGAAATTATTTTTTATTTACCAAAATAAATTACACGCATTTTGCTTTCATTCATATTCAGTTTTGCAACTAAATCAGTTCTTCAGTTTACAATATCATAAATAATAATTCCATATGTTGAATAAAATAAATGTTTGTACTTTTAACTTTTGCCACATATAATTATTGTAGCAGGCCGACCATCGCTAACACTATCGAGTAAGTGAGTGTTCATCGCTAACGACTATCGAGCAGATCTCGATGGTCGCAGGCTATCGCTCTCTAATAAGAAAACAAGCGAAGTGTGAAGACGTGTAATGTCAAACTTAAAGTTAAACCATTCGTGCTCATTACGTTGTACGGCTACATTATTTATCTTGTTTTTATAATTGTTTGGTTATCCAAAGCCAACAAGACCAAAGCTGAAGCTACCAACAGCTGATCTAGCTTTAAGCTTGTTCTCTCTTTCTGCACTTGCCTTCTGCACAGCTGCACTCGCTATCACTTAATCTTCCAGCTATCTATCGCTAAGAATTATGAGACCGAGCCTATAATTCTCTTCACTTTACTTTAATTTCGACTCTCGAAACGGACACACAAGTCTTTAGCTATTATCACTCGTATATACTCGAAATATTGTGACATTAACGAAACTAACACGCATAAACATGCAGAAGGCAGTGTTAATAAATTCACTTATTACAAATAAATTCTCGTTGCTTATAATATAAAATTCGGGCGTTAAGTCGCGATTCGCAATACTTTTAATATTTTTGTTGTAAATGCTATTTGATTATTTTTTGACCTAAGCTGGCTATTAGATTATCACTCATCGACAACTCTAAGTCCCAAATGTGACTTGAATATTAGTTCCCACATGTATGTATGTTAGATTGATATGTTAGCAAAGTTATTGTATTTAACTTGATTGAACTTTGTGCTCTAATCTCCAACTTGAAGTTTCAGCAACTAGGTCAAACTTTATATGGCCCAATTTTGGCCACTGGAACATGTGTGGTCAAAATATTGGCTTATTAGCCATTTAAGTTTAGCAAACATCAAATTATAGTTGCTGTCTGTTAGCCACTCGTACATAATGTTGAATCAGCCCTATAAACAGCAATGTGTGTGTGTGTGTGCTCAGCAAATTTGTCAATGTAACGTGTGGCCAATTGACGCCATTTTTTATGCCAAGTCGTTTGTTCTGGTAGTTATTGCTTCCTGGACTGGAATTTTATATTGTTAAAGTCTGTTAAAGGGTATGGGCGCTATATAATCGGCCGACATTTATGTGTGTGTGTGTGTGTGTGTGTGTGTGTGTGCGTCGTGTCTGAAAGCGCAATTTACATTATCATAGTAATTGGCGGCTCCGCATGGCTGAGCTTTGCCAACTCCAAGAGGCAGTCAATCAAAAGTAAGCAGGCAGGCATGTCACAATACAAGGCGAAGGCGGAAGCTTATCTATGTTCTAAAGCTATGGCACACTTAAATTTTATGCATAAACATGCATGTCGAGCATGTCATGGGTATAATGTTAGCTACGATTGTATTGAAAGTCAGACGAGCATAAAAATAATTTCCACATGTGCATATCATATAAAAATGAGCTGCTAAAAGTCAAACACGTCACAGCCAGCATAGATATATGTGTATGTATAAGTGTCTGCTGTGCCATTGTGTCTGGACAATAGTGTGAAATTCTTCGCCTTACACATGAGCGCCTGCAGCCGAGTCCTGGCCAGAGACTCTTAAAGCTTCAGCTTACATTTACATTTGAAATTGTCAGCCAACTAACTTATAATCAAGTGAAAAAACATTATTCATTGCTTGAATATTAAGTGCCGAAAGCAATTATTTTTGTAATTCCAAGCATTGGCCAAAAAATTGCTTTGTGTTTAGGATTTTTGCTTTAATTTATTTGATTTTTGGCCAAGAGCACTTAATTTGATTGCACAATTGGCTCGTTGACAAAATGGACATTGCTTGACTGCTGGCTGGCTGGCTGCTGAAAAAGTTAATTAAACTCGAGCACCACCCGCACAACAAATCCCAAAACTAATAAAAATCAAGTTATTTGCTCTCGGCTTCCAGTGCTAAGTGGCTTGTGGTAATGTTTTGAGTTCGAGTTTCGAATTACAAACGTTGTTATATTCATATTTATGTAAGTGCATGATGAATGGATTTGCAATTTATAACAAGTTTTAACAATTGTATGTAGATGTCTGTGCATATATTTTGCATTTTCTTGAATTGTTTTGAGGTTTGTTTGTTGCTGCTTGCTGGTGCGGCACACATGGCGTATGCTTTATGCGTGCGCATCAATATTGATTTGATAGTCAGCATAAAAATGATAAATTCGCTGCCGATATCTGCAACAGTAAAAATAACAAGATTTGCAAGTCGCATAGGCTAAACAGATTTTTGATGTACGTTGTTATAAATTTATTTTTTGTTTTGACTACACGTGCAAAAATATTTTTGTATTTAAGCATAGAGTGAAATTGCTTGTTGGTTTGCTTATTTTTATAATTTAAATACTCAATTGCTTTTAATTTAATGCATACATTTTATTTGCCATTTAAATATTTTTGAACCTTAGGGAAATTTTATTCAATTCTTAGTCTCATTTTTACTAAACTAATCGTCAATTTAATTTCAAATACAAACTTGCAGCTTGCCAATGCTTTGAATACAATTCTGCTAGCAGCTGAAGTTAAGCTGAGCTAGTCTAGTTTGCATCTTCATACATATGCATAGCACTCAATGCAATCAAATGAAAACCCTACCGCAGCATACGATGCGCTTTTCCAGGAATAATGACGCTCTACTTCGGCCGCAGCAGCGTAAGCGATCGAGTGCATAGGAGCGAAACAAGCTTACGCTGATGGGCTTACGCTCTTATCTTTAATTAATTAATTAACACCTTATTAACACCTCACACTTCCAGCTAAAAGCTCAAGCGCGACTTCATTTAAATCAGTTTTGTAGTATAAACTGTGGGCAATTAAATAGCAGTGAGTTGCTAATCATAAATAAATGCAATACGTTTACTATTGAGCTGCTTTGACTATAAACAAGTTAATTGTAGCTCACTTAGTGCTCAAGAGCAGTGCACAGAACTTAAACGAAATTAAATTTTGTTTTAAAGCGTGGGCCAAGCTACACTGGAGCACTCTGCAGCAGCTGTCTATACTTTTAATAAAAAAAATATTGAATTATATTAAACGCATGTAATATTGTCAAAACTAGAATTTGCATGCAGCGCTTAGAATCGATTTGAGCTTCCAAATGCAGAGCCAGACTGAATTCTTTTAGTTGCTTGGAATTTCTCATAAATTTGGCATGAACATTTTCGCTTTAGTGTATGGCGTCCAATAAGAAACACATGTGTGGGCATGAACAAAAAAAGCTTGACGGGTTTCCACGTAATGTTTTCTGCTTGTTACACATTTTTTTATTTGTTGGCCATCAAAGAACTTTGACATTGATGCATTTAGCAGATGTCGATTTGTGGCCTGGGCAAAGCTATCAGCAAACAAATTGGCTTTCGGCCAGATTCATTTCGTACAAAAGAGTTAATCAATCAAAGGACTACTTTGCCATATGTTTTCGCAATAAAGCACAAATAAATCAATTCAGCGTGAATAGTTTCAGACATTGGCAAAGCCAAAGCCAAAGCACAACAAATTTATGTAAATTATATAATTTTAATCAACAAGTTTGTTGGCTTATTAGTGTAGCCAAGTGCTTGTTCTTAAATGCCATGTCAGCTCGCATTGGCAGAGGCCAAAGGTCAAAAGCTAAACTGTGTGTGTGTGTGTGTGATTCACGCAGCATGTGACATAATGAAAGTTGGCATGAGGCAAACTACATGCGACTGACGATGCGGGTGCTGCTTGTTCCTGCTATGTGCTTGCTGCTGAAATATTACATCTATGTGTAATTGTGTCACGGACGAGTGCACAAAAAGCGTGTGTGTGTATGTGTAATCCACGCGACATGGCGGACTTACCTACAGCGCAGCAGCGATGGCGGCGCCAGCTTAGTAAAGTGCGCAGCGCTTTAAACTTGGCGGCAGTTCAACGTTCGTAGGCAGATTAATACCTTTTAGCTTGGCCGACTGCTGACTTAACTTGAGTGCTGCTGCTGCTGCTGCTGCTGCTGTAGATAGCCGTGTGACCAAGTCATGCAGACATTGTTTAAGCAACTGCAGTTAAATTGAATTTATGAACGCCTGTCCCGCCCACATTGTGTTCGATGTGTTTGCCGCAGCCAATCTAATGGAAAATGTCATTTTCCAAGCGCGTACACACGCACACACACACACATGTATGTGCATGTATGTGTGCGTATAATTTGTATCATAAGTGCATTGTTATTTTTTCCAGCTGCTGTGCATACGCTGCGTATACGCAATGCTGCATTATGCAAAGCAGCTACTGCCTTAAAATTCTTACTTGACCCTGCGCTGTCAATTATTTTAATTGAATTATTTTACATATTTTCAAACATATTGTCTTTTTTTTGCTTTCCATTACCTTGCTAAAGTTTTGCACTCAAAACTTTTTTATGTCAGCAATTTTACTTTTTTGCTTTATACAATTTAACCCAAGCTCGTTTCATATGCGTTGTCTGCTACGTGCACGCTTTGCATATTAAATAGCCGCCAACGGGGCGCATACTCAATGCATTAAGTCTATAAAAGATAAAGCAGCTGCAAAAGAAAGAAACCAAAGCTACGCTCAGCGCGCGGCACATGAGACGAATGCTTGTTTATTTCAACCTAACGCAACCCCAAGAACACCACCCCACCCCACCTCACCCATTGTTGGTGCCCATGTCAAGCTTATGCAAACAAATAGCTTTTGAAGCCAAAAAGACGAATGCACTGCAGCCCTCTTGGTTGGCATACATGCCAAAATGCTGTGCAACTCTCTATCTCTGTGTGTGTGTGTGTTTGTATTTGAATTCCCGTTAGTGCAACAGCAGTGACAACAAGTTGCTCGTTCTGCTGGGCAACACGTTGTGGCACTCAACGCACTCTCACTGCTCATTAGAACGATGCGGCACTTGAGCCTCTCTCTCTGTCAGTTTCTTCATTTCGAAATTTATTGATTGCTGAGCTTGCAAGCTTAAGCAACAAATTACAAAGTAAAATATATGCTATATGTCCAAGGACTGGCGGAAATTATATATAGTACGTACGTGTGGCAGCATCAAACCTTCCTGGCTTGCAAAACTAATTGCAATTGCAGTGCACGTCTGAGTGCAAAAAGTTTATAACTTTGCCCAAGACAACATATCTAAGCATATTTTTGCCTGTCCAAGTTGTCATTTAATTTAAAAATTTAGATTTATGCTTCAATACAGAAATTTTTAAAGTTTGCATTTCCATTTAGATGCACTGCAACTAATATAAATCATAGCATATATAGTAAATATAATAAAAAAACTTATAAATTGCAGCGGTAACTTTACTTTAACTTTGAAACTCGCTAAGCAGTTGCAACAATTTATTGAGCGCTGCTTTATTTGTTAGCATATTATTGCCTTATTATTATTAAAAATGGCGACTGCTGTCTCTAGTGCTTGTTTAATAGATTCTGTTTTACTTTTTGGCACAACATTGATCAACACTAACGAATTCTTTGCCCACACAAAAGTTTATATATTGAGCTTGAGTCTTAGTAACAAATGATGTGCGCAAGATTTTTTGAAGGCGGATTATAAATTTAACTTAAACTAGTTACGGGCTGGTATCTTGGCCTGACACGGATGCGTGTGCAAAAGTTTCAAATGATTTGTAGCCAAGCCAAACTGCTGCGCTGCGGCTTCGATTATAGCTCACTGTGGGTCAATTTAGCTGCGATTTGTTGTGCTACTAAATAAAAATGATTATTAACAAATTTGTGTGTGACTGACGCTGCAGCAATTTAATTTTTAAGTTGATTAAATTTCAAAATTTGATGTGGCAAACTTTTACCGCTCGGGCAGCGACAACCTTGAAAAGTTGATAAATTGTTGCATAAAAGTTGCAGACAGCAGCAACAGCCACAACAGCCAAAGCTCAGCCAAGCAGCGCAGCTCAGCCATAAAACGAAATCTTTAATCATTGAGTGAGTGACATAGACCAACGCACTTGGACTGAAGCCAGCCAGCCAGTCAGCCATCGTCCATTGGCAAATGCTACGTAGGTGGTAGCAACTACTATGTCTACATAATGTCTAAAGTTGCTGTTGCTGTGTGTGGGCGTTCGTGCCATAAACATGAACGACTCGAGCGGATTTCATTAGAAGCTGCCAGTTAAGCGCAGCACTCTGATTCCAATCGCAGCGAGTCAGTCAGTCCCTTAGTCCCAGCGAAAAGCAAACCAAAAACTTTTGCCCCAAGTATAGCAACAATTAATTCAAATTAATTTGCAACAAACTTTGGCGTAATCCACAGCACCTCAGTAACCTGTAAGATCGTGCTGAACTCGAGGCCATTAAGTAAATTTTTGGGATAGCATGAAATTTTAGACTGCAGCTGTTGCTAAATGGAATTTGGATCAGAGCGAAGATTGAGCACAAAGCTTATAAGTGAAAGTTTTTTAAACTTCGATTAGTTATTTTGTCATTTGACAATCAAAAGCTTGCGCTTGAAAATATATATTTATTTATTAATTGCTAATTGTACACTGGACTGTCTGCCTGTCTCTTTTTTTATATTTAATTTAATGCTAAGTTTTATAAAGTTCTGGGGCTTGGCTTTGCTTTTTATATATTTGCAAGCTTTTCAAAATTATTCGCTTTGCTTATTTGTTGGTCAATTGTAAACTAAAGGTAAGAGCTATAAGTTTGAGCAAAGTCTTCTGGCTTAGTCTTCAAGTGGCTGTGGCTTTGTTTCAATTTGCAATTAGGAATAAATTTCGCCTCTTTAAATTATGCAAATCTGTAGCTGTCTGTGTGTGTGTGTGTGTTTGTTTGTATGTGTGAGTGCCGTCAGCTAAATCTCTTCGTATCAGATTTGCCCTTTTGTGTTGCTGCCAGCAGCTGACAGTTTTATGAGGACTAACTGCCGGTGCTCAAAGCTACAAGTTCCAGCTTTATTTTCACTTGTTTTTCTCCTTCGTGCCGTGCCATATGTGGTCAGCTGAATTCTAGGAATGGTGCAAAATTTAAGCTGACGGCGCCTTGTGTTTTGTGTTTTGTGTTCTGTTTCGTTTGTGATTTGGGTTTGCGACACTGACCTCTGTCTTAGTTTTAGGTCTATGCGCGCAGCCTTCGAGCTCAGGGCCCTTTGACCTGTTGTTGTGTTGTGCTCGAACAATTTATGCAAATGTTGAAGAACATGCAGCATTGGGAATTGACTCGCTAGTTGTAGCTTTAATTTGATTGGTTTGCTCTTGTTGTCTAAAAAACAAGTTGGAATGCAATTGTTTGCAGTGCTCTAAACTTGACACGATGTAAGCAATTTGCCGCACACGTTCTTGGCTATTGTGCAGATTTTTAACGAGCTAACACACACACACACACACACACAGAGAGAGACACACACATGAAAACAAAAAGGGCAACTAACAAAAGTATGTGAACAGCTCACTAGCTCGACTAACTGACTGCCATGGCAAACAATTTAATTTCATTTGCAAACAAAAAACATCGCATAGTTACTACTACGTTCGTGTATTAAGATGTGTTTTTGCTTTGAAGCGGCGCATTGGAAATAACCAAGCTGTGGAATGCGGTATGCGAAGTTTACCATTTGCATATTGCAATTGCAACTTCCGTTTCAGTGGCAGCAAGCGCATGCATATTTAATGCAAATGTTTCAAACATTCATGAAAAGATTCATAATAAATGTAATTTACTTTTGCGCAGAGCGCGCGCCGCTAGTTCCATCAAATAAGTAATAACTTTAGTCATTAGCTTTGCGCACTAATACGCTTTGCCTTTGAAATTAACAGCAGGCAATGGGAAAAGCGCTTAAGCTTCTATTTTGTGGCGTTTAAGCTGCAATATTCGCATTTGTATTCCTAATTCGTTTTTTAATTATGTTGCGTATACTTAATTTCTGCTAAGCTAAAGCTGCTCGATCGTTATAAATAAAAGCACACTAAAGTTCAAATGTTAGTTAGTAACTGATGTGCATTTTTTGCCTTAGTAATTATTACTTTATTTATTAAAGAATTTTAAACCATTGCACTAAGATCCCAAAGTCGATTTTTTTTTGGCATAGAGTCAAAATTTCAATGTAAGAATTTTGACTTCTTGCTGATGCAATCTTAAAGTAAATACATGGCACACTTACAATATACAATTTGTGAGCTCTTAAAAGTCAGCAATCAATCAGATGCTTAACAAAAAAAAAATTTTTTTCACATTTTTTAAATTATATATATTATATTATTAAGTGAAGAAGCAGTACTTCAAGAGTGTACTATAACATCACATACATACATACTGAATTTTTTTAACCTAACAGCATAGTGATGCCCTATACTGAATTTAGCCTAGCACGATATCCTCATCGTCGACCAATAGTTTTAGTAAACCCTTGCCTACGAAGTCTTCTTAGGGGTCTAGCAGGTGAAAGTCTTCTTGCAAGCAAGCTGGAGTGCCTCATCAATCTGTCCGTGTATCGACTTGTATGTCGTCCAATCTGCTCCTCCACTGTGTGCAGGTTCAGATTCCTGTGCAGTGTGGAGCCGCGCACATACCAGGGACAGTCGGTAATTTGCCGCAGGACACGGTTCTGCAATACCTGAATGCGCTTATAGTTGGATTTGGCTGTGATCCCCCAAATCTGCACTCCATACAAGCATATCGGCATGATACAGTGCACATATATGGCTCTTTTACACCGCAGTGTCATGTTGCTCCTTCTATTAATGAGCCAACGTAGCTGGATCATTCTATGCTTGCATTTCATCGCTGTGGCTTTTAGGTGCGGACCAAAAGTTAGGCGCTTGTCAAGCATGATGCCCAGATACTTGGCTTGCGACGGCTGCTCAAGGGTAACTACTTCAGATTGGATTGGTGGTGTATTCATTATTAACCTCCTTAAAGTGAAACAAGGATTCGTGGTTATCATGGGATTCACTTTTAAGTTCCACCGCTTGCACCAAGCTGCTAGCGTGTTCAGGTCCCCTTGAAGACCATTAGCTGCTTCCATATGAAAGACAGAATTGTAAATGACGGCTATGTCATCTGCATACGTTGCAATGAGTGCCTTAGAGGGAGCGTCTATATGCTGGTTTTTCACATGATTTTAGTTTTTGTCACAATTAAATATTTTCGCGTCGATTAAAATAATTTACTAATGTAAAATGAAGATAAAGGTATGTATTATATAGTTTGAATAGTATTTTTATGTGTAGTCCTAGTTTTTTAGTTGTATATGCGTTTATTGCTTATGTGGATTTGGGTAAAAAAATTTAAATGCGTTCCCTACTTTTCGTAGAGTGTAACTAACAAGCTGAGGCTTGCTGAGAAAAACTAATTACGTATGTTTGTTCTTATAAGTATCGTATTTCACCGCGCAGTAATAGTTTTGCCCCTTTTCGTGAAAACCTCACATGTTGCAAGTGAATTTTTAATCGAAAATTGTTGAAATTTAGTACAATGTGCGCGGTCCAACAATAAAAATTATAAAAATTGAAATACAAAAAAAAAATACAAAATGCTAAAATATTCTTAATAAAGTTCCTGCCAAATTTCAAGCCCTTAGCTTTATTAGTAGACATTATGCCAAAATATTCGGATTTGGGACCATAGTGCTTTGTAGCCTTGAAACTGTAGCAACACTCGCAAATGTCTGTCATAGCCTGCAGCTCGCTGCTATTGTTTAAAACAAAGCTACAGTTTATGATTCATATAACTTGCTCGCATGTCTGTTGTGGTCATTTTATGCTGCATGTTTATGCTTTATGGAATTTTGTAACATGCATTTAAGCATTTCATAAATGCTCTTAAAAGTATTTATTAGTTAATTATCGGCATTGTTGGCAGCAGCGCAGTTGCTTGTCACTTAATTCATTGCCTTTGAGCGCTGTTAACTTGGCGGCACACACACGCACACGCACACACATGCAGAGGCAGCTATGTGGCTTTATGCTCACTAATTGAATGACAAGCCAAGTGTCTTCAAAGAGCAAAGGTAATCAAGCTCTGCAACAGAGTTGCCAGTTCGCATTCTTTACAGACCATGCAAAATAGTTTGCAAGTGTCTTTGAATATTTCTGGTTCCCATACTCATTACATATATGGGAAATTTGCATTTGCAAAAGGGTCTTATAAGTAAGACAAATGATGAGCGTAAGCAAGTTATGCTATTTATTATAATTTATTTTTAAATTAAGTTGCTTTACTTAAAGTTCGAAGTCAGTTTGCCGCTATAAATATCTAAATTGTGCTGGACTTAGCGTAGAAGAAATCAGCTGCTGTTATCGTTATACTTATTATTTTACTTTATTTATCTTTAGCTATTATCTTTAGCTATTATATTACAAAGTTTGTTACTGCTGCAGTCAAGTACTGTTACGTATACTTAATATCTGCGAAGCGTAAGCTGCTTGCTGCTGCTTGAACTCTTTTGTCTACTGCGAGCAATGTAGCTGGTCGCTTAATGTCGGCTGTGCTCGCCTTTTTTCGACAATTTTGAGTAATGAAATAAGTGTGTGTGTGTGTGTGTGGTGTTGATTATTACAGACCTTGCATTACGCTAGCAGCAGTTGCGGTTGGCAAAAAGTCCAATGCAAGATCAAATTTGTTTGTAATTACTAAAAATGTTGATTTGCACTTGCCACAGAGACAGTAGAGACATGTGTACTTTGTATTTGACAGCTGGCTTATGTTACGTTTGGTGTTTGTCAGCTTGGTCAGCAGTTTGGTTAGTTGGCTGGCCACTGAGCAGCAATGTGTGTGGGCTTTGTGGTTGGAAGTGTTTGTGGGCGACAATTTGACCACAGCTACGGAGCTTGCATTGAACTTCATTGCACGTGTGTGTGTGCTTATTAACTAATTGAAAAGTTGCTGCTTAAGATAATCAAACTAAATTGCGTTTGGCACTGATTTGATGGCAACTATTTGCTTTGCATGTAAATACAAATTGTCGAATTCAGTAGCTGTCGCACCTCACGCACTCTATCTCTCTCTCTCTCTCTTGTCAGCAGTTCACTTGATGGTGTCAGTTAGCTGCTGTTGTTGTTGTTGTGTCTGTGTTTGCTTAATGTCTTATCAACGCAATTATGCTGTCAACAGAAAGCACATCACGGTCGGTCAGTCTCTCTCTCTCTGTCTCTGACTAGAGCGTCTTGTCTTCTTCAGCTTCAGGACTTGCTGTCGACAACGTGCAAAAGTATTTAACGCATTTGCACGTTCTTACACTGCTGTACTGTCTGCCCTATTGGCCTCAATGCTTCTTTTTTTTTCGCTCTTATTTTTGTCTTCAGTCTGTCTATCAGCATCTACATGCCTGTCTGTCTGTCTGTCTAAACTAAACGCATTTGGCAAATATTTATTTAATGTTTATTGGCACGCACTTTGGACAAGACTTGTCTGTTTGCTTAATTGCGCGTTAAACATTTAACTTTGCTCGTTTTTCTTCTATTTAATTTTTAGCTGACAGGCAGCCAGCCGAACAAATTAATCTAAAAGCATTTAACATAAAATACACATTGCATAAAATATATTAAACTTAGTTAATATAATAAGTTTAAAGAGTAGCGCAATTTATAGCTTCTGTTTATAGAGAGATATTTAATAAAAATTGTTTATGGCTCGTATGCGTAATTAAATAATAAATAAATTAGGATATTCAGTTTCGGCTGATACTAAAAATTGTTAATCTAATGCATAATATATAATCTTCAATTTATTATTATCAGTGAAGCGACAACAACAATTGTCATGAGAAGTAAAAGCCCATTGAATAAGCTGACTTTAAATTAAACTAAATTAATATAATTGACTTTCAAAAAATATGAAAAATATATAAAATTTTAAGGAATACTAAAAATAACTTTTCTACATTAATAAATTGATACTATTCTGATACTCAACATGTTTGCTGTGTCGTATGCGTAATATACAAGCACTCAGCACAGCTGAAATAAGTTGATGCTGACGCTTTATGTGCATCTGTAGTGGGTTTTACAGTTAAAGTTGTGTTTTTCCTGCTGATGATAAACGCAGTCAATGTTTGTTTGTGGTTTGTAATCACTTAGGCGCCTCCAAGGATTTCCTGTGGTCAATGCGTAGTGCAGCTCATAAAATGCACAAGAGAACACAAGAAGAAAAACTTGAATTGTTTTTTGTGTCACAATCTGTGTGTGTGTGTGTATGTGTGTGTGTAGGAAATTGAGCTGCCAGCAACATGCCGCCCAAATCTCGATAACTTTGACAAGTGTTGCAGTAAATTTTGAACAACACTTGACTGCAACACGAACTTAACTTATCCGCATTTGATTTATTTCAACGAAAATTACACACACTACTCTCTGCGTTGACGAAGTTAAACATTTGCTTGTGTGCACGTTCGCTGGATAAGCCAACATAAAAGTTTATGTCGTGATATATTGAGCGCACGCTTTCGATATTTATCTCAAGCTCATCAATTAAGTTTAACGCTCAGCGTAATGACATTCACAAAAGATAATTAAATGTTTATTTACACGTTAAATTATCCAAAGCCATTAATACAGCACACACAGTCTAAAGTTCAAAACTCTGAGCAGTGCTTGCAACAGACTGTTAACTATTTAACAGTGCAACGCATTTGGGCTCGAGCGCTGTTAAAAATATCCCAAAACAATGCTTAACAGCATCAGCGCACCGAATTCCTGTTCGTCCTGTCAGTCTCAAACGCGTTGCCAATGCAGAAGGTGCTGCCAAAACGAATTGTTTGGCCAAAATGCGTTAGCTTACAGTTCATTAGTGTGTGTCATAAAATAAATTAATTTACTAACGAGCTACAACAAAATGTAAAAGTGCGTTCAACTAAACTAAAAATGATTTTACATTTAACTAGTGTGTTTAAAAATTAGATTTTACTTGCGTAAGCTAAAGTAAAAATATTAAATAAAGCAAAGTGCATAAATAAGTGAATTCTAAATATATAAATGCTAAAAATACATTTTTAGTGACAGTGAGAGTCGCAAAAAATATACACAAAACTTAATTTTAAATCTTTGGTAAGCACTTAACAATATTTCAGTTTCTATAGACAAAAGGGAAAGCAAAAGGGTATTTGTGAAATTGTGAAAATGTTTATAACAGGCAGCAGCAACCCATAAAGTGTATAAGCTCTTGGTCAGCAAGACAAAATAAATCGTTTGGAACAGGTCCGTTTGCAGTAAATTGTCTGATAGGATAAATAGCTGTTAAGCTTGTATGTGAGTGCGGTGCGGTGCGCCATGCCAAGTGTATTAAAAAGTTGGCTGCGTCTTGGCTTAAATGTAATTTATGGCAACACTGTTTTTAATTTTTTCAATTTTCTTGAGTGTGCTGTAAATCGTGAAGTCAGGCGTAACATTATGACTTATATATAGTATATATATAGTATAGGTAGAGGTTTTTGTTTTTCTGCTTTTTGTTACTTTGTGTGTAAACTGCGACAAAAATTGATTTATGATTGATTTATATACTTTGGTGGTCAGGGCAAGAGCCAAAAAGTTTGATTAATGGCACTTGGAATTATGTTTTGAACAAGTGTTTTTTATTGTTATTTAAAGTAAACAAACTTTTTTGTTTGCACAACTTCGCAAATAAATAAATGATTAATTTGCATAGTTTGTAATCATTAAAAAAGGTTCAATTTTCAAAGCTCTGTTTATTATATGAACTCTACTCATATTTTAATGCTCACTTTCATTTTGTACAACTACTGCAGAAATTATATTTTATAATTCTGTACTTAATTTAGATCTTGTAACAGAGCTTGACATAATCACCTCATAAGCTTGCTTGTCTGTGTGTGTGTGTGTGCGTGTGGGCCATGGTCACTAATTGCTTTTGGTTGTCAACTGGATATGAAAAAGCATGCTGTCAACTTTAGTTTATTTTGAACATGGAAACTATAGCTACACCGTATCTACTGTCATAATTATTTACTCTGCTAAATTGTACATTAATCTCAGTCGAGTGTAGTCTCTGAAGAGACTGTAACTGGAAGTTATGAATGTGCATTCAAAATAATTATTATTTACTTTGTCAAATTTTAGATTCATACAATTTTAATGAAGTGCGAACCCGTTTTAAATAAGTTCTCAAATATTTCAAGCTTATGTCAAGCATTTCATTTCACTAATTACTTCAAATATTTCAACTTTGAATAATGAGTGTTTACTCTTTTAAATCAAAATAAATCTAACCTTAAGTTATGCGTGTTATTTATTTCAAGTAATAAAAGCAGCT
This sequence comes from Drosophila busckii, assembly GCF_011750605.1. Taxonomy (NCBI): domain Eukaryota; kingdom Metazoa; phylum Arthropoda; class Insecta; order Diptera; family Drosophilidae; genus Drosophila; species Drosophila busckii. Next base: position 17,521,203 of record NC_046605.1, on the reverse strand, counting down.
ATTAAGCAAAAACTATTTGGTTCACTATTAAATGCAGTCATGACTGCATTTACTAAAACTACTCATTATTGAAACATTAGTTTCCACAACATAAAGTTTTCACTTAAGTTGGTGCACGCTGTCTGGCCCATTAAAAAAGCTTGAAGCTTTCTCAAATAAATTCCCAGGCTTGGCTGAAAAATGCTGCTGTGTCATTTTTACATTTGGCTTTAACGCCTTTTCCCATTGCCCTGCGCCATGTCATTATCAAGTTTTACTTAATTAACACGCTTTCAACGCTAACGCTTTTGCAATTATGTGCACTTTTACTTTTTACACAGTCTTTATATCAAAATGTTATCACTGTGGGGTGATGCATAATTACATGCAAAAAAAAAAAAAAAAAACGAGAAGCCAATAAATGAGAAAACTAAAAACAGGACAGCCGCATAATTTAATTATATAATTTTTTCATAGCAAAATAATCTTTGCTTTAAAGCATGTCAAGGGTTGTTTTCTTGGAATTCTTTTTGCTACTGTGTATTTAGTAGCTTAACAAAGCTTTGGCCTGCTAAGCTTGGCAAGCCTTAATTTGACTAGAAAGTACATAAATCTTTTGAAACTTATTATGCTTAGCACACGCTGGAGATTTTTGCAGTAAACTTTTTGCAATAAATTATAAAAGCAACATTCAAGTTTTGGCGCTTGTTAAGTTCATTTAGTTTTATTATTGAACTGCGCGCTGATAAGCGCTAAACTAGAAGCGATAACTGCAAAACGATTGAATTTCCAGCTTGAGTTGAAAAATGGCCGCGCCAGCGTCTTAATTAAATTTTCTATGCCAGATTAGCAACAATGCAAAGTGTTTGAATGTAAATTATGCCCATGGCGCGCATTTTGTTTGCTATGCAAATAAATAAATATTTTACGACAAATGAAAAGAATAAACTAAACAAAAAAAAAAGAAAGAAACCCCAAGTCCGCTGAGGTTTGGCATTGTTTGTTTGCTCCCGAGCCTGCTTCAATGGCCGGAAAACGGAAGCGCACATTTGGCCTATAGTCAAGCATAAGCGTTGGTTAGTTGGCCCCGCCCCGCCCCACCCCGCACGCCCTTACGCCCCATTAATATTTATTGCGGCAGCAGCTTTTTATAGCAGTTAAAAGCTGATCTTGGCTTGGCTTTAACGCGACACACAGCCGCCGTATTTTAATGAGTTGAAAAGCTGTGCGCCACGCAGCAATGAGCAATGTGCACAGTATTTTAATAATAACTCGACATGAATGTCAAGAGCGAGAGAGACAGAGAGAGTGAAATTAAGCCGAACATGTATCTTAACAAATTTGAATTGAATAAACTGCATGCCATTCATTAAAAATGAAACAATTACTGCGTGAAGTTTTTTACACGCAACTTAAATTAATATAAAACTTACAAGGCTCCTCTTATTTCTCTTGTATTCATAAAAAGATATACACAATTTGCATTACTTATACACTTTGTCTATTTGCCATTTGCTTTTAGTTAGCAAAAGTTATCAAATATTGCGCCAACTGTCTTCGGACACACGCACACAAATAGAAAAGAACATTATGAAAATCATTTACAAACTTGCCGCAAGTCCTTGTTACCCAACATACATGCACTTAAGGATATAAGCAGAAGATACAAGTAGCACAGACTCTGCCCCAGGCATTTAAGTGGCTAAATGTGTGTGTGTGTGTGTGTGTGTGCACTTGAATTTGGTTTATTTAAATCTCTCTGTTGATACAATGGTTAGCCATTAAACTAACACATTAGTTGGCTGCTCAACTCAAATTGCCTTCAATTGTGGCTGCACTCGATTATTTACTTAGCATACTGATTTTCCAATTATTATTTGTCTTGACTTAATTTAAATCCTGATATTTTAGCACAAACGTTTGCGGTTAACCAGGCCAAGCTAAGTGCATATTATTTTGTAATTAATAAATAAATTGTTTTCGAATTATTTCTGCCAGCATATTCACCACAACTGACAAATCTATATATATATATGACTGCACTTCCAAGTGCGTTACAAATATAGAAAAAAAAAAAACAACTGAATATTGTTATTATATATTTTTGTGTGATTGATTTAAATTGCAGCAATTGAATTTGAATAAAACAAATTTTAAAAGTGCTAAAATTGTATAATAATCATAATTAGTTTGTACAAGTTTAGTTAGTTATTTTCACATTTATTTTATTGCTGTTTAGCTAAATATAAATATAATAATACAGTCGCTATTCGAGCAATTGAAATTAAACTTTAATTTGTTGTAGTAAAGCTGCAGCAATTTATGCGACAAAGTTGACGCTCTGCCCTGATGCTGGCTGTGCAGCAAACGTTTGGAATTTTTCCATGCGAAAATTATTTAAATTGCTGCGTCAAATACTTTGACTGGTATTTGACTCATTTAATAAATTCCAATTGTCATCATTGACTAATCAACCGGCGCTGCACTACTTAGCGCTGCGTCTACGTTTTTATATTTTTAAGTACGCTTAACTCTCAATTAATAATTTGATTACGCGCCGTCTGTTTCAATTCGAAGAGCGCAAAAGTAAACGTGACACTTTGCTGAATAAAATATGCAAGCTCAAGTGAATTATTTTGAATCCGTGGGCTGCTGTGCTCAAGGAAGCTTGAAAAATGGCTGTGTGTGTGTGTGTTTGTGATTTGAATTGCACATGATAGACTTGAATAATACGCCTAATTATAATGCAGACGGACGTTTGATGTGGGCAAAACCAAATAAATCTCGCATACAAATGAGCCGTCGACTGTGCGCCGCCAAAGGGCAAAGGTCGTTGTTAACAGTCTATGCTGTTTAATTAGTGACATGCATACCAGCAGCTAATGATACCAACTTATAAATTGTAATCAAATCATAACTCAATCATCATTACACAGCTCGAAGTTATGCGAGCTCATACACATGATATTAAGCCACAGGTGGTTTGCCACTTTTAGCTGATAACTTCTGAGTACTTGTGGCACGTTAGTATAATCTACGAGCATGCGGAACAACAATGGCAGTAATTGCAACACACACCAACAATGTTGACAGCCAGCCAAAAGTTTTGCTTTCTAGTTTATTATAAGTGAGGACTCAGCTGCGAGCTGAGCGGGAGGCAGGTGCGAGTCAGATGCGAGTTAAGCAGCATATCAGCAATTACAGCAACACTGGCACGCACATATAAAATGCCCAATTTCAAGCACAATCAACTTTAGCCTGCGTTGAAGTCAGACCAACAAATGGTGACAACAAACTCTGTCGATAACACACACACACACGCACACACACACAGAGACACACATATGTTGTATACAAAAGACAAATAAAAACGACTCCCGCGTGTATAATCCAAGCTGGCAGCACTGCTGCCACTGTGGTTGCGGCTTTAATACCAAACATGGCTAAGGGCTGCGAGTGTGAATCTTGGCTATAGAGTTGGTATCCAGCTATCAGCTGTACGCTTCATTGGCCATGCTACAGACGTGTGCGAGCGTAGCGACAGCATTAAATTATCTATTTAATGTAGCGTGTATATCATTTCTATGTTATCGCAGCAGATCTGCGTTGTCTGCCGGCGTCTAAGCAAACTAAATCAATGAGCGAACAGCAGCGTACAAAAAAAAAAAAATATGTAAAGTAAACAAAACAACTCTAGCGCTTTAACTCAATAGGTGTGCAGCTAGTTACTATACTAGTTACCAGTAAGCTGCTTTAGCGTCAGTGTACAAAGTAAGCCAAGTTTGTTGCTAGATCTAAAAAAATGAATATACCCAGAAAAGTAGGCTAAGCATTTATTTATAATATCTTCAAAAGTAAATAGGCTACAATTTTTTGTTATTTAAATACAAATTATTTATATTAATTTAATATATTTAAAAAATAAGCATTAACGCATAAAATTCAGCATTAGCTTGCTTTGTTTCTTTTTATAAAACAATACGCTGCATATTTCATTTGTAACCAACTGAACTGAACAGCCGAACTGAATTTGTTAACTGCTTAAGCTAATTCTATTATTCAGCCACACTCATCTCTGTGAAGTTTACTTGCTAATAATTTCTCTGTTTGCTTATTTGATTTCTTTTATTAATTGCCTTGCCTCTTGCCTTAGTCATAAGCATGTTTATTTATTTTTCGCCCACGCCCACGCCCACTCGAATTCAACTTTAATAAACAGATCGCTTGTAAAAAGACTTTGGCACTGAGCCTGAGTGTTTTGGGGCCGCTTCGCCTTGACATTGGATGTGTGGCGTAAAGTAATTTCCGTAATGAGTTCTCTGTGCTCTTTTGCATACTTTGCATTCACTTAAGAGTGTTTGAAATTTCATTTGGCTCTTATGTGTGTGTGCGTATCAAAAGTAATCATATGAGACGATATATACATACATATGTCAAGTTGAGTATAAGTAAATTGCTTTTCCGAGCCACGTCTGCCAATAACTGTGAGTGTGTGTGGGTTTTTTTTTTTGAGATACTGTGCTGAGATTCGTTCGGTACACGCTTCGTTTATATTATATGGCATATTACATGTTTGTTAGTAAGTATATTGCCAAGTTCGTTGTACGTTTGTAGCATAAGCAATCTTTTGTCTGTTTGCGTAACGCGATTAATTTTAATTAATTTCTGTTGTCTTGCCCCAAATCGCTTCAGCTGCTGTCAGCTTCATAAGCAATGTCAATTCATAACGTTTCTTAGCAATTGTTGTTGTTGCTTATAAACAAATCAATCACATGTGCGCGCTATATAAATCAACGAACTACAACAACAACTTGGATTTAATTAACAGAATATGCGCACTTAAGCACTAAATAAACGCTTTGACACAGCGGCCATTAACAAAGTGCGCAACTAGCCCGAGCCCAAGCCCTAGTCCTGGCCCAACTCACTTGCTTAATTACTTAATTTATGCCCAAAGCCGCACTAGCTCCGCAATAGTCGACGCACAATCGCGGCTTTCACCAAAATTGGATTAATTTGTTTACTCTAGCATCATGTGGAGGCCTTCGGGCTGTCTATGGTCGCTTTATGGTCGCCAGACAGCAGCCCTCTGCCAAAGAGTAATTGCGTCTGCCTTATGGGATACGCAAATTTTTGTGGCATTCATTACGAAATGCCTTGAAGTTTTTGCTTACCCGCAAAGCAATGTCGTTAAGCGTGAAGTTTCAAGTATTTGACACTATTAGTGTTAGTTTTACTTCTTTTTTGGCAAGCTCGTTATGCGTTCAATGATCCATGCCAAGCACATGAACATGAGCGGATTTAATCGCAAACTTTTAGGCAAACTTCAAACTAAATGCAATCCATCAGTTTTTATTTATTTCTTTTGTAATGCTGCTAAGCTTATATATTGCTCCTTTGTTTATCATAAAGCTGTCTGCGTGAGAGAAAAAGGCAACAACTTGGTTACATTTAAAACTTAACAATGTAAATCACACTGAGCCTTTTGTTAATGTTAATATTTTATTCCAGCAGTCAATGTGGACTAACAATTAATTGTATGACTTAATACCAAGCTTAATTAATTTAAAATCGTTTTCTGTCGTTGCTTTCTTTTGTTGTGCGCTGGCATTAAATATTTAATTAAATACATTTATTTGCATTGCCCGTCAGCAGTTTTAAAACTGTCATGATAAAAACCACTGCAAAATGTTTTATTTATTTACATTTACATTGTTAAAACGTATTTAATATATATAATGTAGCTTGTTAAAATTCTTCGTATTACTTGTTTGCTAAAAAAAATAAAAAACGTTACTCCAGTCGCGCTTTTATTTGGCTACTGTGGACGCGTTTTTGCTGCTAAAGCTTAATTAAAAGTTTTTGGTTAATTGTGTTGTGCTGTTTACAAAAAAAAAGTAAATTAAGCCAAATTTTTTGAAAGCTTAGTTTGTATAGCAAACAGTAACAAAGTTTTAAATTAGCAACACAATCAATTCGCGTACTAATTGAATAAATTATGCAATAAAAAATTGTCACCTTTAATCGCAAACATGCGTGTGTTGTAATAATTAAATATACCAAGCTTACAATTATGCAATTAAAGCTTAAATAAATAGTTGTGCAACAATAATCAAAATTAATTCGTAACTGTAGCAGCTGCATTAACAATAAAATAAACTAACTTAACCAACTGTTTTGATTTATATACATTTTTGATGCGAATTCATAACATTTGAGCTGAGGCACAGCGGCCCTAAGCAATTATAAATGACAAATTAACGCAGGCACACAAGAAAATATTTTATGTGCATTTTATTACAGCGAATAAAGCACTCAGCTGTGCATGTGTGTGTGTGAGAGAAATGTGGCTATGTGCATTGCATATTCATAAGAAATAATCAAGCTTTAAGTGGTCAATGCCTCAAACAGAGCGAGGCAAGGCGGGTCACGTGCCACGCATTACGCGGCGTATGCGTCATATGAAATGACCAAGCGAGCAGGCAGCCAAGCGGGCAGGCAAACCTTTGCTGCTGGGCTTCTGGCTGTCTCGCTTATAAATAATATGCCAATAATTGAGCGCTGGCTAAATGAGCTTAGCCCGCTTATAATGATGTCTGCGTTGGTTTAATGGCGGCGCATTAATTTTGCATTTTGTTGCAGCCATTTTAACGGCCCTTTATTCAAAATACCCAAGCACACACATACGCACACACACACACACACACATATATATATATATATATATTTTTGTGCTTGCTTGCTGTTGCGCTTACTGAACTTTCTGCATAATTTGCGCATAAAAAACATGCCCCCAAAAACTGTAACGACTACCTGTCTGCCTCCCATAAGGGTTGTGTGTGTGTGTGTGTGTGCATAAGTACTAGACATAAAAGTTTATAACATAAAAGCCCCACGAGCATGTACATCTTGGCAAAAATGAATTGAAATTGTTGGCTTGATCAAACACATAACATTAATTAGCTTCAAGTTAAATTGCATTACTTTTGGATCATTAAAACAAATGAGGCCCGGCCCGGCCCGCATGCCTGTCAAACTATTCATTATTAAGTATGCGATATGACAGCCACGGCCAGCGCAGACAATAACGTCTGATTGTCATCAAGCAAACATATGCCACCTATATCATATATATATATGTTATCTTGCATGCTGATGTCTGTGGTCAGGCTTGGACACTAACAAACAGCTGTCAGTTGTTTGACTTGCGGCCTACGCACCACACACACACACACAATGGCAAAAAAATGTACAAAATAATGAAATTGATAAGTTTAATTAAATTTTCATGGCTGACTAGCAGAGGCAGCAATCTGTTTGGCAGGCATTTCATTTGTTTATTTTAGCCTGGCCTCTGTCTTTCTTTCAATGTGTACGCATTTCATTAGCTCGATACAGCAGCAGAGCAAATTTATGGCCACGTTCGAGCTATTTGCAGGCCACATGCCCAGTTGACACCTATTCACATATATTCAGCCTTGGCTGCCGACCTTTAGCCAATATATTTTGTGCTATCCAAAAAAATAAAAATATATATAGCAAAATTTGGCTCAAACTGGACTTGGGCCCGTTACTGTAAACAAGTGGGCGGTGGTTGGGGGCTGGGCACTGGCATTTCAGGTATTCGAGATAAGCGCATATTTAGCTCAGCAGCGTTAAGCACATTAAAGATTATGTCATAGCCAAGCTAAAAAAGGAGGCAACAAAATAAAAAGTAAATAGCAGACATAGCTGAAGTGCAAATGCTCTAAGCGTTGACTTATTAAATAAGCTTAGTGCATATAAAATAAATCAAAGGCTTAGGCTAGCAAAATGTATGCGATTTAGTTAGTTGTAGCTTAGCCAAGTTAGTGTATTAGCTGCATTGCTATTTTTATATTGTGTCAAAATTTAATTTTGCTGTTGCATATTTTGTGGCGAACCGTCAAAAAAGCTGCTTAATTCAAAGCTCACTTCAGCGAGCTTTAATGTGCAATTTTAAGAAGCCAACGACACCCACACAAACACACACACATAGACAGACACACTTGTGCGTTATCGTTTTATCGATTAATGCTTAGTGGCTGCGCTGCGCTTAAAAACTTTATCGGCTTGCTAACTAAATTGGTTAATATTTTTGCCTCATAACTATAAATGTCCTAAAGGAAATGCCATTAAGCGAACATTATATGAAGTTAATTAAATGAGTGCTAAGCACAGGCGGCGAGCTTGGTCAGCCAGCCAGCCAGCCAACCGGCCAGCATAAGCTTTTAATTGGATTTAGTCGCAGCCAAAGCGGAAAATCCTTTTGCAACGACGCGTCGCGACGTGCTTCTAATTAATTAGCAAAATATTGTTGTCATAATATTTAATTAGTCAAAGGTGTTACAATTTGCAGCTTATTATCATAGCCGAAAACTATTTTTGCTGCTACTTCCGCTCGGCTATCAACAGCAGCAACTTCCGTCTTTAGTTTTGATTTGCTTAGGCAATAGGATATCTTTGCTTTTGCTCTGGCACTTTTGTTTGTTTGCACAAACTTACGTAACATAATACGGCGCCTTGGTCTTGGTCTGCTCTGCTCTGCAAATCCGTTTAAGCTTAGGTTGCTTACAACTACAAATTGCATAAACTTTTCTGTCGACTTGTTAGTTTGCTCGTGCTGATTTATAAAAAACAAATTACACTACGGCCAGCAAATACTTTTTTCCTGTCACTTAGCTGCTTCCGCATAACGAAAAAATGTACTAAAAAAACAACTTTATGGTTTTAATTTCAAGATGGAACTTAAACTATAACATCTGTACTCGTTTTGCATTATTGGAAATGCAAATGAATTTTGAAAACACTCTATTATTAAATTATTATTTATATAAAGCACTCAGTTACACTGTAAAAGCAGCACAACTTAATATAGCAACAAATAAATAAATAATTTAAATTAGAATTTGCTTTAAGTTTGTGCTCTAAGCTTATTAGGACAAGTGTTTTAGTATGAGCTACAAATCTATGATAAATAAACTACTTATTGTCTTTAAGTGATGCAGCTGCGCATTAAATTCTATTTGTAAATGAATTAGGGAAACATTTTAATTAAAATATATGCTCTAAAAAAAAATGTAACTAGCTTTGAGTATAAACTAAAGTTATGAAAAGCATTACCAGTTGCTGTTGCTGACCAGATCTCGCTTGAGCTTGCAGTTGGCGCTGGCAAGCAGCTCGACTTTTATTTAGAGCTCTTTCTCTCTCTCTCTCTCTCTCTCGTACGCTTTGCGGCTATAACATGTTAATTCATTGTGCGCAGTTCATCACGTCGCCCCGCAAAGTAGGCAACAAAAAAAGTCAAGTTGCTTTGGTGCATGCAACAATGTGCGAACAGCATAATAAACAAAATGTCGGCATGGCGAAGAGAACTGAGCACTTAATTCGCATATTTGCTGCTCATTAAATTTGCTTAACTACAAAACATTTATAATTCACTTAACATTTGCTTATATATATTTTTGGGTTGCGTCATTTCTTATTTACAGGCGAGCGTGCAGTAAGCAGAGCAACGTGCAGCAGCAGCAGCACCAGCAGCAGGAGCAACAAAGTTGAAACGCATTAAAATGCTTGGCCACAGGACAAAGAAGAAAGCGAACAAATGGAATTAGCCAGCACATCAATTTTCGCTGGCGAGCAACTTAATTAAAACAACAATTTTAAGCTGTTGTCGGTCGGTCCCAAATTAAGTAAAATTTATTTGTGTATGTGCGCGGCCACAAAGCAACAGCAGCAACAGCAAGCATAAAAGTCTTTTCGGTCATATTTCGGTTGCTGCCAAATGCAACTGACCCACTGAGACACAAACTGAGAGACAAACAAACACGATGTTGTCGGGCGTGTCAAACAGTTTGCCCGTGTTGCTTCTGTTGATGAGCTGGGGGCTATGCAGCGCTCAAGTGGAACAGCAGCAGATGCAGCAGCAGCAATTAACGCTGTTGCCAGGTACAGATGCTAACATGCCAGCAACGACAACAACACCGACGACGACGACGACGACGACGACGACATCGACAGCAACGCAGCTGCCCTCATTGCCCGCAACCGTCAACTTAACTCCAGCAACTTCAATCGAAAGCACAAAAAATTCTGCAGAAAAGGCGACAACAGTAGCTGCAATTGCTGCAGCAATAACACAGCAACCATTAATGGCAACTGTTTCAGCTACTAACACAGCAGCTGCCATAAAAACTAACCGAGTTGGACTAGAAATGACAAAAGCAAAATTCAATTCGAAATTGAATATGCAATTTGCTGATGGCAACAACAACAACAACAACGTTACACCAACGGCCTGGCCTCAAATCCCAACACATAATAATAAAAGCAATGCGCAAGTGACGCTGCCAACAGTCGTCAACTCATTTGAAGGTAAAGCGTTGCCAACGCTACGATTTCTGGGGCCAACAAGCTCGGCTGCCTATGCTGCTGTTGCCGCTGCCTCTGCCACGCCCTCGACAACCGCCGCCGCCAGCTGGCCCGTTAAACATGCCGCAGTGCTTGAAGGCGATGTGATACTTGGTGGGCTGATGATGGTCCATTCTCGCGAGGATAGCATCACCTGCGGTCAGATAATGCCGCAGGGCGGCATTCAGGCGCTGGAGGCCATGCTCTATACGCTGGATCAGGTGAACAAGGCGCAATTGTTGCCGAATGTGACGCTCGGCGCTCATGTGCTGGATGACTGCGACAAGGATACGTATGGCTTGGAAATGGCCGTGGATTTCATAAAGGGTAAGTTTTTATTTCCACCCCCCTTTCACTTTCCACTTGTTACTCATACGCGGCGTATGGCAGCGGGTCCCATTCAGAGAGCAATGTAATTGTAAACGTTCTGCTTGCTGCCGCTGCACTTTTGCATATTTATGAGGCGTGACACATTCAAAGCGTCAACGACCATAAAAATTCTTTGTAACTGCTGCTATGTAATTTAGCCTGGCGCATGGCTATTGTCACTATTGTCCATTACGCAGGCAGACGAGGCGTTGCGCCCAAACCCCATTCAGATTGCATGCATTTGTGATTCGCAAAAGTTGCTTTAGTCAACAGTTTTTAGATGAAAAACAAGGCAACATTAATGACTCATTAATGATGAGTTATGTGTTACAATATGCGAATAAATAAATATTTAATATTGCGAGTGTTTTTTGAGTAAAACTAACAGCGCAGAAATTTAAGCACTTTAAGTTATTATTTATACAAATATTTATTTATTTATACAATACACAATACACAAGCATATAAATATAAATTTATAAATATTCAAAACTGCATGTGAATGTAAACAAAATATATTTAATATTTGTAAAATAGCTTTTAAAGGCATGGACCACGCAATTGAAACGTCAAACAGAATTCAACAACCAACTACTTTTCAGCTTATAAGCTTCGAAGATTTATCATTAGCTGCTGCTATGAATAAAGCTTAGGCACTAAGCAAACTTTATATTTCACTTTCAATAAGAATTTATGAATCTATTTCCTGCAAAAGTTGCCACTTAATATTTGTCAACCACATAAATTATAGTTTTATGTTAGACAAAGTTTGGAAAATAAGCCAGAATTCAGTTATAGACTTTAGTCAAGCTCTGTGTTAAACGTTTAATGCTGTTGATTGTTGCTTTTTTATGCAGAAATTTAACTTAAAGCATTATTTATTAAAAACAAGCGTTACACATAAACATTAATGTGTGAGAATCCATTACAGTCATGATATTGAGGTTAAGAGCAGCGGGAGTTTCACATCTGGGTTGACTGCCTTTTGAATAAGCTAACAAGCATTCGGTTTAGGGGAATTTGAATAGAGCCAACATGCATATATGAATATAAGCAAAAGGACAATTTGTTTTTGTGTTTGTTTGTTTGCTTGGTGTTTTCTGTGCATGTACTTTGGCTAGAAATAAGTTCATTACAATTCAATTTGTAAAGACAGAGACTAATATGGTCGCCTGCTATTGTCATCAGCATTAGCATTAAACAGAGCTACGTACTCCATGCGATTTGCATAACTATGCTAGACACACACACACATGCACAACTGAGCACTGCTGTGAGTCAAAGGCAATGCATTGGCGGCTCCATCAGAGCAGCATCGCTCTTGTCGATTGTCTTTTCCAGAATTCTGCCATTCACCTAGCCCTTTGTATATAAATCATGCTGGCATACATACGCCTGAGCACACTTTAACTGTATGTGTGTGTGTGTGTGTGTGGTGTGTGTCTGGTTAGCACAATTGGAGTTTAATTAGCTCATTGTGTAGTGCATATTCCTACAGCCAATTAGATCAAATGACTTAGTACTTTGAAAGTGAATATAAAATAGATAAATTAATTAAATTCTGTTTGACAGCTATCAATGTTAGTACTTAGGCTGAAACAGAACTGACTGTCCTGCGTCGCGTCCTCTCTTTTTATACTTATTAATTACGCATTTAAATATATCAATGCAGCTGGTAAACTGCGCAACTTATTCTAACTTAAATGTATGTGCATATGAGTATGTATATTACTGCGTAGCTCGCATTCCAGAATGTGCGTATGTCACTGCGCAGCCGCAACTTATGTTAGCTTAATGTAAATATGTATGTACAAGTGTGTTTTATTGCGTAGCTCGCATTTTAGAATGTGCGTATGTCACTGCGCAGCTGCAGCTGGCCTACCACAATGTATGTATGTTTATGTTATTGTTATTGCGTAGCTCGCATTCCAGAATGTACATCTGTATGTGCATGCTGTTGCGTAGCTCGCATAACCCAATGTATGTACGTAATGCATTGTTATTGCGTAGCTTGCTTAACCCTTTGTATATATATATATGTATTTGGTATGTGCAGGCAGCTTGCCTACCACAACTCGGCCATCCTGACCGTTTGATCTCCTGATCATGTGGTTTGACAGTTTTTGACTTACATCTAATATTCACATTTTCTTTTTTTTTTTTTCTTAAAGTTAAATTATTTCTAAATATACATGTTGATATTCTTAATTTATTTGCTTTTATTTTTATTTCTATTGAACCATGGCTTAATGTTTTGAACGCTCCACACGCCAATGTATGGCGTGCGTGATGCTTGAAAACCTTCCACATCTTTTAATAAAAATCGGTCATTGCGCAAAATTTTTTCTATTTTGTATGGGCTTTTACTTTTCGGCTTCAGTTTTTTAGGTGCGCCTATTGTTGTATCAAAATTTTTTACCATTACGTAGTCGCCTTTTTTGTATGTTTTTGGTTTAGTCTTGTTTCTATTGAAGTAAGTTTCATATATCTTTTGTGCTTTATCTTGATTTAGCTTGGCCTCTATTCTAATCTGTTTTAAATTTTCTGTTGCTGTTGTGTTTAGCTCTTCTAGTTTTTCTCTTAAACTGTCTATTATTGCGCCCTTTTGCTCTGTTCCGAATAGCATTTTGCTTGGCATTTGTTTTATGCTGCGATGCTGTGTGTTGTTGAATGCGTATTCTACTTTGTCAATAATGGTGTCCCAATGTACGTTGTTTTCAGTATCGACCAGTTTTGCAATCATTGGCCCTAAACTTCTGTTAAATTTTTCTACAATTTGTGGACGTCTCCTCGACTATTCCATTTGTAGCTTAAGCTCTTATACAATTTAAGGTTTTCATTGTTGACGTAAAACAACTGCCTCGATCGGAAATTATGATTTTCGGTCTGCTGTAGGCCCTAAAGTAATCCTTAAGTGCTATGATTACTTCTTTTGTGTTTGTGGTCTTCGTTGTGTAAAGTCTTACAAACTTTGTAAACCCGTCAACTATGGCAAAAATGTATTTCTTCGCTCTAGCATTGCTCACTGGGCCGTAATGGTCAATGTGAATTGTTTCAAATGGCTTTGAGCCTTTCGGGATACTGTGTAAAAATCCTTCACTTTTTCCTGTTGTTGGGGAAAATGCTATGCATTTGAGACAATTTTGAATGTGCGAGCAACATTTTTCTTTTATGCTCGGAAACCAATAGCTTTTCTTTATAATGTCAATCATTTTGTCTCTGCCTATGTGCCCTATGTCATTGTGATACTTGTACAGGACGTGGTCTTCCATACTTTCGGGCACGTAAAACAAGACTCTGTTGTCTGTTGTTTTTCTATACACTATGCCGTTTCTCATTTCGAATAGCTTGTGCTCTGCTTTCTCTAATGATTTTTTTAAATTGACAATTTTAGTATCTTTATTTTGACAAATGACTAAATTATTTTCGAAAGTGTTTGTTTCTACTATTAAAATATTATTACATCTACTGAGTGCATCGACGTGTTGCATTCTACTCCCTGACCTATGAATGATTTCATAATCGTAGTTTTGAAGCTCAAGTGCCCACCTTGCTATTCTTGGGTTGAGTTCGACTCTGTTCAGTGTGAGCGTCAGTGAGTTACAGTCTGTAACTATTTTAAAATGTTTGCCTTGTACGTATATTCTGAACCGTCTCAAAGCATAAATTATTGCAAGGGTTTCTAGCTCGAAGCTATGATACTTTGATTCTGTTTCTGTTGTCCGCTTTGAAAAGTAGAAAACTGGGTGTAGTCTTCCATCGTCTTGCTTCTGAAGTCGGACAGCTCCAAAACCTAATGCACTGGCGTCACAGTGTAACTCAATATCTTTCTTATAATCATAAATTGCTAAGATTGGTGACTGTATTAATTTGTTTTTTAGAATTGTGAAACATTCCAGTTCTTTTTCTTCAAATTTAAACTCTCTATCTTTCCTTATCAAATCGTATAGCGGCTTGGCAATTGTTGAAAAATCTTTTATGAACCTGCGAAAGTAGGAGCATAGTCCTAAGAAGCTTTGAACAGCAGGGGCTTTATCTGGTATTGGAAAATTTTGTACGGCCTCAATACCTTTCTCGTCTGCTTTTAATTCCGTCTTTCGATATGAAAAGCCCTAAATACATGACGCTTGATTGTCCATGCGTAACTCTAATTTGTTTTGTGTTGATCTTTGAAATACTACTGTCAATGTATCTTAATGTTTTTTAATGTCTTTACTAGCGATCATTATATCGTCAATATAGACAATAACTTTATTCTTCCTAATCATATACCAAAATATTTAATTCACAAATCGTTCTGAGAAACTCAAACTGGCCAAGGGGCGTTACAAACGATGTATATTTTACTGACTCTTTGTCTACGAAAATATTGAAATAACCATTTTTTAAATCTAGTTTTGAGAATACCGTTTTGTTTACTAATTTGTCCAACAAGTCGTCTATCAGTGGCAGTGGGTAATTGTCTTTAATTAATACTTTGTTTAGTTTTCTGAAATCAATGCATAATCTCATGTCGCCAGTTTTTTTTTAACTAATACTATGGGTGAAGCATATTCAGAATCACTTGGTTGAATAATGTCGTTTTGTAAATATTCGTCTAATAACTGCTGTAGCTTTTCTTTTTCTGTATAAGACAGTCGTCGTGTAGAACAACTAAAAGGCTTGCTATTTTCTAAACATAGTTTAATCTCTGCTCTGATTGTTGGTTTTTCCGGTCGTATTGCGTTTATGTAATTTTCCCTCAGTATTCTTGTAAATTTCCATTTTGTTCCATAACCTATGTTTTCCCCACATTTATAATCAATTTCTTCATTGTCAGTGTGATAGATATTAAACATTTCAGTGTCAAAGTTTTCCACGTTTACTGTTTGGTCTTGTCTGTTTTTTAGGATAATGTTTTCTTTCTTATCTGTGTTCTGTTGCTCAATTGTATCAGTTTCTAGTCGTTTATTTTGTTGCTCAGTTGCCAATTTATTATTCTGTTGATCAGTTGTATCCTTTGTATCAGTTGTATCAGTTGTATCATTTGTATCATTAGTATTATTTGTATCAGTTGTATCAGTAGATTCATTTATATCAGTTGTATTAGTTTTATCAGTTGCCAATTTTTTATTTTGTTGATCAGTTGTATCTGTTGCATCATATATATCAGTTGTATCAGTTGTATCATTTGTATCAGTTGTATCATTTATATTAATTTTATCATTTGTAACAGTTGTAACAGTTGTAACAGTTGTATCAGTTGTATCCTTTGTATCAGTTGTATCAGTTGTATGCTTTGTATCAGTTGTATCATTTGTATCAGTAGTAACATTTATATCAATTGTATCAGTTTTATCAGTTGACTGTCGTTCTATTTTATATCTTCTTGAAAACTTTTGAATTGACTTAACCTTTGGTTCAGTTCTGCGAATTACTGTGTAAGAGCTATTCTTAAATCTTTTAATATTGTGAGACAGATTTTTATTGTGGTGTGGACTGTTTTCTACTGTTATCATTTTTAGCGTGTCAAGGTCTAATTTCAAATTACATGCATCCATGAAATTTCTGCCTAAAACTACATCATGACTCATAGACTCGTTTGAAACTACTATCAAATTAAAATAACATTTTGTTGTTTCTTTGAAAACATAACATAATAGTGCTGCCATACACTTCAAGTTGGCTTTTATTTAATCCAAAATAGGATTCAGTTACAGTTTGTAAGTTTGCCTCTTTGGGCATGAGTGTTTTTTTTATGAAAGATATGGGACTACCTGAGTCTATAAGGCATGCTGTAATTTTTGAAAATGGGTTATTGTTAACAAAATAAATTTTAAAATACTTTACATAGTTGTTGCCCCGCAGTTCGTTCTTATCCTGGCATTGTGCCACAAAGTGTCCAAATTTGCCGCACGCGTAGCATGATCCTGGCTCCCTTTTTGGCTTTCGGCATTCCTGTGCGTTGTGTCCGATTGAGTTGCAGTTTGTGCAACGTACTCCAGCTCTGCGAACTGCATTTCCTGTTGATGGCGCCCTCTGCTTGGGTGCTGCTGTCCGTCCTCGAATGTGTACGTTGGCGAAAGCGCAAAGAATCTGCACTGGGCTGGAAAATCGCTGTATGTGCGCCTGATCGCGCAGGTTGATGTCTGGTATCCCTTCGATGATATGTTCAATCAGCTCATCTGGTTCGATGGCAATCGCATTGGCCAGCATCATTTTTATTTCGAAGTATGCTGCGAATTTTTCACCGGGCTGCCACTTACGATCCTCGAATTTGCGCCGTAACTCCATTTTAGATTGTTGATCCCCGAATGCAAAAATTAATTGTTCCAATATTGCGTCGATTGGTTCCATAATTCGCACTGTGTTGGCATGTAGCCACTGTTGAGCACTGCCTTTTAATTTTGAGATTATCAAAATACGCATGTTGCCATTGTCCAAGTTGTACATATTTGCAATATTTTGTATTTGTGCTGCCCAAAGACGTGCACATGTTGTTCCGTCGTAGCTCATTGCGATTTCTTTAGCTTGTGACAAAGCCAAAGCTGCACTGTCACTTCGCTGTTGCTTAGCATTTATATCCAAGATTGCTCGCTTCTCTATGTTATCGCTACCGTTGCCACTTTTGTCGCCATTTGTGGTGTGGTGCTCTTCTCCTTTTGGGCTTTTGAGTTCTGCTAGCATCTGCTGTATCCCACGTAGCTGTTCCAGCACGGACACGTCATGGTTGTGTATGTCTGCGTTTGAAGTTGTTGGTGTGTCGCCAACTGTGTCTTGTGCCTGTTGATTTAAATTGTCGACCGCTTCATTTTGTGATGAAATAACGCTTTGCTCGTCCATGTCGCTGTTGTGTCCACTTGCGTCAGGGTCTTCTGTGGTTGAATTAGGTCTGGCGCCACGTGTTTGTGGCGAGATCGCGTTAAGACGTGCAACTAACTCGGCCTTGGTGCCAGTGGTAGGTTGCTCCAACGCCGCCAGCCAGGTTTTCAGTTGGATAACTGAAAACCTCTGCGATCTCCACATCGAAATTTATTTCACTGTTATTCATTTTGTAGGTGTATATCGTTCACACTTCTGAGATTGTCGGAGGCTTAATATAGTATGTCTATAAATGAGTACACAAACTTCACTTCACAACTTTCACTCTTTATTCACTGAACGCCGAAACAGAACTGCCTGTCCTGCGTCGCGTCCTCTCTTTTTATACTTATTAATTACGCATTTAAATATATCAATGCAGCTGGTAAACTGCGCAACTTATTCTAACTTAAATGTATGTGCATATGAGTATGTATATTACTGCGTAGCCTCGCATTCCAAGAATGTCTGCGTATGTCACTGCGAGCACGCAAACTTATGTTAGCTTAATGTAAATATGTATGTACAAGTGTGTTTTATTGCGTAGCTCGCATTTTAGAATGTGCGTATGTCACTGCGCAGCTGCAGCTGGCCTACCACAATGTATGTATGTTTATGTTATTGTTATTGCGTAGCTCGCATTCCAGAATGTACATCTGTATGTGCATGCTGTGAGCACACTTTAACTGTATGTGTGTGTGTGTGTGTGTGGTGTGTGTCTGGTTAGCACAATTGGAGTTTAATTAGCTCATTGTGTAGTGCATATTCCTACAGCCAATTAGATCAAATGACTTAGTACTTTGAAAGTGAATATAAAATAGATAAATTAATTAAATTCTGTTTGACAGCTATCAATGTTAGTACTTAGGCTGTGAAACTTTAAATATTTGGATGTTATTTAGCTTATAAACTAAATCAATAAACTTGTCAAAAAAATTTTTTTAAATTAAATAGCTTATATTCCAAACATACTTGATAAATAAAATTTGCCACAAATACAAAAGCAATACAAAAGCAATACGATCGTAAATTAATCATATTGTATATTGTAGGCATATAAACTGCTAAACAGTTAACAGCCTAAAAGCTCTGTCTAGCCTGGTTTGTGTCCTGGCTTACCTTTGGGACAGTGTAACAAAGTAATTTTTGTCATAACAGAGGCTTAACATAGACATAACATAGAGGCAGACGTTGAATGCTGCCAGTTTAGCAATTAAGTTGCAACTTTGAACAAAATTTAGAACAAATCTAGCAATTTTTAATTTTTCTTTAGCAACTTTTTAATTAAGAAGATATTTTTTATTTTTCGCATTTCTACTTGTTTAATGTCTTACAAATTACGATTAAATCGACATCGCAACTTGTACTTACTCTTATTGCTTAGAAGATTCTGGCAGCACTGATTGGCGGCGTCTCTTTGGCGCATGTGTAAAAGGCAGATAAGAAACTGAGCCACTCAGCCTGTCTTCTGTCTTTCATGGCTTTTGCTAAAGTCGGTTGCGACTGCTTCCCATGTTACTTTAATTCGCTCAGCGACATTGACTGCTGAGAGCGTAAAACAAGATGTCGGCGCTGGCTTAAATTACATTGGCGGCCTCTTTGACTCTTTCAGCTGAGCACACACTGCTATTGCTTTCCTTATCTTGCTTGCTATGGCTATTGATATTGAAATATACGCACCAATTAAATGCAGCAGATTTATATTGCAGTTTCAGCAGTTATTTAAATTGATTGTATATTATGCGCAATGCACTTTCTGCATTTTTTCAAAAATATATTCATGCAGCGCTGGCACTTAATTTTCTGTTGGCACTATTTATTAATAAACATGTCGTATATGCATATGCAGTGCATAAACATATAAATTGTTTATAAGCTTTTAAAAAATATTTATTTGCAATAAGCAATCACAGAGCGCAACGCCGAAGTTGTTGAAGGTTTTAAGTGACCCAGTTATACTTGTAAATTGAAATTTTTTTTTACGCGCCACGCACACAAACACATGCACACACAGACACACATATATACATATACTTTACTTTAGTGTATGCACACACGCACAGTGTGAGTGGCAAACCCTCATCAAAAGGCGCATAAAAAAGTTTATTTGGCATGACGCTGCGGCAACTCTGGCAGCGCATTCTCCTCATATCATTTTAATTCTTTGGGCAGCCTCAAGCACCCAATCACCACTAGCTCCGACCCACCCCACCCACAGCATACTCAGCATACGCATCCGCATCCGCATACACACCAGCAAACTGTTGTCGTCCTTGCTGCTGCTGTTGTTGTTGTTGTTGCTGCTGCTACTGGCTGGTTGCCACTTAATGGAATTTGCCGCTTATGCGTTACGCATGCTGGGCATTATCCTTTCTACGGCTGCCTTCCGTTTCCTGTGAAATTCGAGTCTTGACTTTCGCCCAAGCAATACTTTCTTTTGCTTGACTTTTTTTTTGTCTTAAAACTTGACTTGCTGCCTATTTTGGCAAAAAGTTTTTCCGCTCTTACTTTGCGCTTTGTTTTCACGATTTGCTTTTATTATGACTATGCTTATATAAATACGCATGCATATGTGCGTAGATTACGCTTTGCTTTGTCCTTGGCTGCTTGCTGGGACTGGACTTGGACCTGCTGCCTAGCTACTGACATTTGCTAATTTAGATGGCGCTAAGCTGCAGCTTAGACACAAAATTAGCTACTTAAAAGTTCGGGCGACCCTTTTTCACTCGCTAAGCATCTTACTGGCATTTAGAGTAAAGCCGCTTTAGCATATCGAAGTCAGTTAACCTACAGTCCAGCGTCTAACAACTGTGCTTAACATGTAACTGTGATTCTTGTTTATTTTGTTGTTACACCTTTTAGCTGCCAGTCAATGCTTTATTGCAGCTGCAAGCCTCAGCAGTCAATTCAACGCTCGGGCTAATAACAATACGAACAACAACAACAATAACAACAACAACAAGCAATCAACTGACAATGTTGACTTTGCCGACTGCCGGCCAAATGAACTTCGCTTTTATATACCCTGCAGCTGTGTCGCAGGCTTAAAGCATTCACAACATAAACATGCTCATTTATTTATTTATTTAAAGTTTGTGCAGCATTTAAGTTCAATGCAAGACCAGCTGTTGTTGCTCTTAGGCAGTGTTGTGGCTTAAGCAATTTTATAGCCAGAATTTGTTAGTTTTATTAAATATAGAGTAAATGTTGAAATGCTTTTAACGACTTATCGAAAATTTGTCAAAAAGTTAAAGCAGATAGGATAAAGGCAAATATAACTAATACGCCGAATGGTTTTTTCAAGCTGACAATTTAAGCTGCACGCAGTTGTTAAAAGATTTAACTTGCTAAAAGCTAAAATCATTCAACCTAATAAAGGGTAAGATATACTAAGTATATAATTTAGATTGCCTGGCAGTGCATAATTTATAGTGGGTTGCTTTAAATAAAAATTAGTGCGGATTTGTGTTGAAGTCAATCACACAAATCAAAGAAGTAAGATCAAGCGCTTGTGGCTTTTTGCAAATTGCCTAACAATTTATGCATTTAGTGCTTTACTTTTTTCAAATAAATTAATAGCTTTACTTGGCTTTTTTGTTAGAAATATTTATATATTTTTATAGCTATTTTAACCCACTGAAGTTTCGTCAACACGAACCGATGGACACAATATATGTTTGTTTGTTTGTTGGTTTGTATATTTTAAGTTTTGCGCTGGCAGCTGAGTGTCGAGTCAGTTTACTGAGTGGCGCTGCTTGCAACACAATACGTAGTGCTGCCGCTCAATGGTGTCCTTATTGCTTTGCTTGCCACATTGTTGACATTGTACGCACGCCGTGTTGTTGCAAGCTGACTTCAGCACTTTAGCTGCTGCAGCGTGCACAACACAAAAAAAAAGGCAAGGCGACTTCTTTGACAGCACATCGATTATATAGAATATTGAAAATAGGTTTATGCACTTGGCTTGCAGCTTTAAAATAATTGCACAAGTAATGTGCAGTAAAAAATGAAACTGAAATCAATTATTGCGTATACGCAGTGGGCTACGCTGTTTTATCTGCTGTTTGCTCGTTATACAAACATGTCAGAGACTCTCGCTCGGCTCCTGCTGCTGCTGTGCGCCATATGTATCTATTAAACGACAAACAGCGCGCTGTTGTTCTTTTTGTTGTCGTTTGGGTGTTATCGCTAGGCAGCAGTTTCGCAGTAATTAAGCGTGAGTGTGTGTGTGTGAGTGACCAGCGGTATTTGCGTTTATTGACCCCAGCACTGCTGAGCTGCTTACGTCGCAACATGCAAACAATTTGCATAACAAAGCCACCATTGACATTTGACAAAAACCTCAAAAAGCATGAAAACAATTTAAAGCTGCAATTATTATTCTCGCAAAAATAAGTTACTTGACATTTATGCTAAATATTATATGCGAAAGTTGTTAAATATGCTGAAAGTTTCGGTCATTGTTTAGTTGCTTTTTTGAACTTTTGTAATCAACTAATTCCCTCAGTTTAGGATTATTATTTTTTCTTAGTATTTCGACACAAGCTTAAGCGCTTTCGGACAATTTGATACACTAAATATGAACTTTGAGTTGTATACATGTTTTTAATGTAAGCCCGATCAAGTTAAATATGATGGATTTAAGCTGCGAATCGACAGATGCATTTTATGCTAATTTGATGGCTTTAGTTAACAAATATTAATATAGATATGCATATAATATATATGTTTACATCTTTTTTATAATGCTAACCAATATTATGTTCGACTTATCAGCTCTAGGTCATTTGTTTAGCTGAGCTAAAAATGCATGTGTGTTTGCTTTAATGGCTTCAAATTTCAATGCATTAGTAAACTTCCCCAGTATAACAGTTAACTTGCGTATAACAGCTGTGTGTATAACACTTCGACCCCTGCGCACGCAAACAAGTGTTTGTTCCATTCATAAAATGGCTACAACCCTCGTTTCACATTTAGTACAACATTTAGTACAGGGGAAATTTTATAACACTGTTAAGCTAACAGTGCTGTATATTATTTATTTATACTTTAAGCACTGTTAGTTTAAGTTTTGATTTTGATTTATATGTTGTCAATCACAGACTTTGCGTAAACAGCTGCAGCGATTTGGTCTGCTTAGTAGTAGTACTAAACTACCCCTACAATTTTTTAGTACACACACACACACCTCCTAAGCTGCTCGCCAATTGGCAGCTTTTGGGCATAGCGCACTGTTGGCTCCTTATCGGGCGTCAGTTGTTCGCCGGCCATACAACGAAACGGACACGATTCTGGCAAACTCGAACTTAGTTTTATTTGAAAGTGTTGCGAACTCGACGCGTCTTAACTCGTTGGATAAATGCGTAAAGTGTTTAGTTGAATATAATAAAAATATAAATATTTAAACAATGCAATATAATTTAAAAACAATATGCAGGGCCACAAAAACCAACCAAACCAATTACACGCAAAATAATATAAATTATCTACAAAAGTGAAATCAATGCTTGACGCATGAATGACTTTGCAAGTGGGTGCGCTGCTCTATAGAAATTGTATACAGATCGAGAGACGCGCAAAAAACCAAATATTAATTAATATAAATTCAAAGTAATTCAGCAAACTTCTGCAGCTGAACGCAGCGCGTTAATAAATACTGCAAAAAATAAATAAAGCAAAAATTTCTTTGGCAACAAGCTAAGAAAAAGTTATACAAAGTTAGAGCTTTGCCCGATGTCCTTACCTTTAATTAGTTGTTGTTGTAATTTATTTTTTTTTTTTTGCTGTTGAGTTAGGTGAGTTTTGCTGCGGGATGTTTGCTTGTTGGATGAGTAGACACTTTTTGTTTTGCTTTTTAAATTGTAAATAGGAAAAGTTCATAGGCTGAGATTGAGGCGTTGAAGTATTTTAATTAAAGCGGTTTTTTCGTTGCCCGCTGCGGCTGTTTGAGTGACAAGCGGCAAAAGCAATGAGATTTAAGAATTCTTTCAACTTTGTCATTAAAGCTATTAAAAAATTTAGCTAACTGGCTAAGTTGCATTAAGTTGCGAAGTGGGCCATGTATTATGCATAGATATTACGCATACGTCACGTAGGCGCTGCATGTGTGCGTGTGTGACGACCTTTGATAAACTCTTGCACTCATTGTCGTTGGCCGGGCAATTAAAAGCATTTTAAATCTCATTACAAAATTATGCAAAATTAGACGCCATGTATGACTAATTAAAAAAAAAAAGGAACAAGAATGAAGCCAACATGGCAAAGGATTTAAGTTGAATCAGTACATTGGGCACAAGTGTTGCCCGCACCAAATTACACACACAGCTGTGCTCATGTGTGACGCTGTGTGTGTGTGTGTGTGTGTGACAAAAGGACAACAGAGCGTGTTAGGAGCCAGGATATTTAATTTCCTTGCTGATTCAACACTCACCTGTCATTTTCGTAATTGTCTGCTCATTTATATTTTATCCCGAGGTTTTTACAGCAGCAGCAGCAACTTCTAGTGTAATTCACAGACTACAAACTAAATGTGCCAAGCTTTACAGTTTACTGGCCCACACACACACACACACACAGTTTTGATGTCAGTCTGTCAGTCAGTGTCGCTCTGGTCACGTAGCGGTTGCTATGATAAATACTTCACAGACTACACCCGAGGGTAGTTGCTAGCCCGAGCTTAATTATGACTGAAGCAGCTATTTATGAAAACACAAGTTGTTTAATAGCTGCAATGCCAGCTGAGCTGAGCTGAGCTGAGTTGAGTCCTCAGTTCTCACATTAAGTTTGCAATTGCCAGCATGAGTTTTATCAAAGCCACATGCTCGCCTTTGCCTTTGCCTTTGCCTTTGCCTTTGCCTCTCAAAGTTCCATAATAGTATGCGCAGCCATTTGAACTGAAATTACAAGCAAAATATATTGCCAAAGTTTTGCAACGTGCAACAAAATTGAACGTCAACAGCGGCAAGATAAATGGCCATGGCAATTTACTACTCACCCAATATTATTTCTCATGCTTTGCATTTGCTGTAAACTTTTTACACTTTGCTAAAACAATTTATTTCAGCTACACCTACGCTATATTGATAATGAACATTCGCCAACAAAATTCAATTAGTCGTAAGTGTGTGCGTCGAGCTGTCAATTAGATAAGTTCGATATGCGAAGCGGCATTTTTCTATGGAACTCAATCAAGTTGCTATAAGCAAATAATTGTCAAAGTTGCTGCTGCTGCTGCTGTTCGCTGCTCGATGCTCTGCCAGCAATTAGAAGTCGCTTGTGCTGTTGACATTTTATTGAGGCAGACACCCACACACACACACACACACACACAGAGAGAGCTGAACTTGGCGCACTAATTAAAATAAATAAATACGCCTAATGAGCAACCGATGCGTTGACCGCAGCAACAAATTAACAAATGTCGGCAACGACTCTTGCGCTTTAATTTATTTATGAGCTAGCACAATTTATTTATACAGTTATTACCTGTTGCGCAACAACCAAACACGACACTACAAAATCTCACGAGTAAAATAATTAGAAAATCAAATAATAGTTTGCCACCACTGCGGCGGAACTTGGCGTTTGCGTGAGAGCGGAAGCCGGAAATGGGAATGGCGCAACTATGTTTAACTTTTACTCGAGCGTAAAGTTAAGTGCGCGCAAAAAACTTTCACTGTCACTAGCTGTTAAGCCGCAGCACTAGCGTGAGACTGTAAGAGTGCAAAGGTTATTCCAAGGAATTAAAACAGCTGCAAAATATAATTCACTCATAGCTGGTTTAAGCTCGAGCATTAAAGCCACTCGCAGTGGTTCGCTCATTTTAAATGCGAAATCTGAAATTCCAAACTTTCACTTTACATGAAATATAACTCGGGAACGCCTGCTGGCAAAACAAATAAGAAACACTATTTACAATGCCAAAATGACACTTCAGTGGTTCTCCACCAGCAGCAGCAGCAGCAGCCAGACAAACTTGTCTGTGCGTGAGCGAGATTTACGCCACGCTGCTTATGTTTGCGTGTCTTTGTGTGTGTGTGTGTGTGCCTGAGCATGCAATCTGAGTAATGTACTTTAGTCACATTCGTTTGGGTTTACTAACTTTAGCACATCAGATTAAATTTAATTAAATTATAATTCTTAAGAATTATACAGCGGCCAGCGTAAAAATTTGCAATGTGAATTTATAGCAACTTAATCAAACTTAAATAATCTTGCAATGCAGTCAGTTTATTTTCAATTTTATGCTTTATTTTTGTACAAAAAATATAATACTTTTGCTACCAAAACAGTTTAAGCTTGCAATATATAAAGACAAATTGTTTAGCTAAATTGAAAATTATCTGACTGCTTTGAAAGAATTCAAAAATTTGCAGAAATTTCACTCTAATTAAATAAAAGACTTATTTAATAGCTTAAGCAATCGTAATGTGTTTTGTCATTGATATTATTTTGAATAATATTAAATGTGCTCAATCATTAGTTCAACAGCTAAAATCAAAATTATTAGCACTAACGGCAATTACTCAACTAATCATGATACATATGTCTCAGCTATGCGAGACTCACTCACTCACTCACTTAATCATTATTTAACTGATATGCATCAGCTACTTAATCCGACATCTATTAGGCACATTTCATAATTGAAACTAATGTAATTGCTCTGACATTTTTTCTGCTTAAGCAGCGCCGCTAATTATGCAATTAATTTTGCATGCTTTAAGTTATTTTATTTTTGTGGCTGGTCTTACGTTTTTACAACGTTTTTATGTGCCGTGCTTAACTTTTGGCTGACACAGTTAATTTAACTTTTTTATGGCGTCGCGCTTAAGTAGCCAACGCTTAAGAATAAATCGCTTTTAGATAAGATTTAATGCACTGGCCTAGTAGTTAAGCTCAAACTCAGTTAGAATTATTTCAAATGTTTTGCCAAGCAGCAATTTTAATCACATGTAGCAATGCACGTCGCTCAATGTCATAAAATACGTTTAATGAAAACCAAATACAGCACAAAGGACACGCTGATGACATGACAAAGAGAGAGCAAAGCCGACGACACAACACACGAAAATTAAACAAAACTTAGCAAGTCAAAAGTTCGCTAGAATTTAATATTCGACTGTGTGCATAGAACTCAACCAAATATTGCGGTTATGCTAGAGATTAAAATAAGTTATAGATGCTGGCCAGAACAATTTCAGGCGAAAATCTTTTAATTTATTTGCTAAGCTGAGTGCGCACAGACAAAAAAGAAAAAAGTACACAAGACTATAAAATATTTAGTACTTACTTTTGCTGGTGCTGGTTGCTGCTGGCCAACAGTTGCACTAACAGTATACAGACATACGTATGTACGTGGTGAGCTAAAATTATAACCCAGGCAAAATGCTAAGCATTCAACATTCTTGAAACTGCCAGACAATAGACATTGCCATAATGATCTTTTTGTTGCTCATATGCAGCGCAGCGACTGTAACGAGAGAGCGAGAGAGAGAGTGAGCAAAGCTGGGTTCATAAAAATGCCAAAACAATACAAACGCAAAAAGCACAGAGCACACACAAGAGTAAACACACTCACACACACAGGCACACACACATGCACGTGTATGTCTGTGTGTGCACCCACACAACAATGCGTTGGATATTTGGCACAGCAAGGGGCTCTGCAGGGAGATGTTTGTCATGACTTTGCGCTTTTGGTAGCAACAACGACAACAGCAAATAACGCACATTTTTTGCCCTTTGTCATTTTTTTTTTGCTCTTGCTGTTTGTTGTTGGGAGTTGAACGAGGCTAGCGGATTATTATTTTGTTGCTTAAATCAACAATTCGGCAGGCACTTTGACAAATGTGCCACTTCTCCACAAACACAAAACAAACAAACAAGCACACACTCATACACGCACACACACATAGCACACTTCAGTATGCAAACATACATATATGAACGAACGTACAAAGTACTTGCACCATGGGCACTTTCAACCAAAAGATTTGACCGCAACTTCTTTTCTTTTAGCTGCAGTCAGCAATAAAAACTATAGAATCGATCAAATCTGTTGCAATTTTCGCATAAAATCAAAGTTTAACACATGTGTAAGCTTCTCAGATTTTATCATGAGTTAAAGAGCTCTACAAATTAAGTTCTGGTAGTAGCTGAACGATACGTTTCCTTCTAAATGGTGCTGGCTATAGAAATCTCTTTTAATGTTAAAAAAAACAGAATGCAGGCAAAGCTTTGAAGTGAAATATATTTTCATGCTCTATTGTTCTGCTTTTTACAGAATTGCAGCAACATATTCATGGAAATTTACAATGTTTTGACTTCTGCGAAAAAAATGCATTCAAATTTCCCATAGTCCACCTCATAAGCTTAATAATTTCATGTCGCAATGTCCTCATTTTGGCAATTATTTAAGGACCTGCACAAAAACATTTTTATGGCCATATGCACCTTTAATAAAATACCCCAAAAATTATAGAAAAATATTTTTTCAAAGCAAAATAGGATTTGGCAACAGTTTGCGCATATAAATTAAACGTGGCCAAGGCCGTAAGTAGGCAATGAATTTGTTGTTTTCAATTTGCGTTACTTTGGCAATTGTTATGCAAGTCACGTGCCGAAATAAAAATCAGCCCCTAGCATACATATGCATAGCCCAAACCCAAATCCGAACCCAAGCTGTAGCTGAAGCTAAAGCTAATGTTAGCCAATATGTCATGTCATAGTATTGGGCGCCCACAATAGTCCATGACGCTGGCTCTGGGTTTTCTACGCTCAATGATATGTAAGTAATGCCAGCTCTTAACGCCAGGGGGCGTTCTCTACACATTTTTAATAGAAATATACATTCTGGTCTACGAGTTCTGTCAGTGTATCGAGACTTTTAGCTTTCACTGCTGATTTATGCGACATTCCTGCACACTCCATTGGCATTTTGCTTGGGCTGCTGCTGCTGCGGCTGTGGCTGCTTGACAATTTGTCCTGTCAGCAGCTTGTCCTGCGCTCTGGCTGTAGCAAAAACGTGAGCTCAGTAGCTTTGTCTGCATGTATATTGAGTTGGCAGCTTAAGGAATATCAATGCTCTGGTAATTAGCTGTCAACTTAAGCGCATTGTTGCTTTTAATAGTGTTGAATCTTAGATGCTAATGATGCATAAAACTTGCTCCAACTGCTGCTGAAATTACAGTAATTTAGCAGGCAGACAGACAGCGCCAAGTTCGTAGCAAAACTTACTCGGGCGCCTGCAGCTATAAAAAAATAATTAAAAACTTTGACTGCAGCTACAGTTGTAGTGTTGTCTCTGCAAATTGTTTGCCACTCTTTGGGAAGTTGTCTGCATAAACAATTTGCGGCCAATGCGTTGCCACTTGCCACATGTTGCCTAAAAGCCATAAAATTTATGTCCCAAAAAAAGTGCCGTAAATTTGGTTGTTGTTGTTGTTGTGCTTATTAATTCATTCAGCT
Organism: Drosophila busckii; assembly: GCF_011750605.1. Classification (NCBI taxonomy): domain Eukaryota; kingdom Metazoa; phylum Arthropoda; class Insecta; order Diptera; family Drosophilidae; genus Drosophila; species Drosophila busckii. The sequence goes on along the minus strand of NC_046605.1, from coordinate 17,492,118 downwards.
TGGCTTTAAGCGTATAGGCCCAGCCCAAACGAAGGTCAACGCTAACGAATTAGAGAGCCTTGAGCACGCAATTAAATGCAGTCATCTATAAAATATCAAAATATTCCAAGCACACACAAGCGAGCGAGCGAGCATGAGCATTGTCTAGCTCACAGTTGATTTTATTTATTTGTTACTAGTATTTTTTACGGCAGATTTCTTGCTAAAGTCCGCCTAGTTGTTATGCCATATGAATATGCCTGTAGCTGCGTGTAAGTAGCTGTCTAAGTGGGCTCAATGTGGATATCAGAATATTTACACAGTCTGCTGAAACTACGGGGCACATCAAAGACCCAAGCCAAAATTAGACAGCACGCTTGCAGGAAAAGGTGCTGGAGCTCTAGCAGGTCGTTTAGGCAGTGTTGCCGTTTTAGCTTTTTTACGGATAGATTTGTTCTTCTTTAAACTGCTTCAGTCAAAAGGAAATTTCTAATTACAGATCTATCCGGAAAGTCTTTGCTCAGTTTATTCTAAAGTCTAATATATTATAAAATTTTAATAATTTGACAATCAAAGCAAAAGTAAATAAGTTCGCGTATTCGTTGTTGTAATTTTGTCCTGGCTCATCTAATGGGTTAACATTAATAGCTTTATTTAATTGGTGTGTATATTTCAATATCAAAAGCGAAGCAAGCAAGCAAAAGATATCAAGAGCAGCGCCAATGTCTTTTACACAGTGTCGCCATCTTGCGATCTCAGATGTCAAAGCGCTCTGAGTGGATAAACGAATGTGTTAGTAGTGGCTGGCTGCTTTATCACAAACAAAACAAAAGTTGAAAATATATTTGAAAGTAGTCAGAATAAAAATGCTGCTAATGCATACTATTCTGCTTTCTGCCTGTATGTTTTTTTTATAGTTATTATCAGTTTTTCTATCCGTTACTTGAAACGAATCTATCCTTTTTTATGGTGGCAGCACTGTCGGCAGACGCAAAAAAGAAAAAAAAATTGAAATTTATATTTATGCCACACATAAATTTCGACTTTTCGGCGTGGTTATAGTGACTACGTGTGCGTTCTACGGCTTATGAAATATGCATGTGTATGCGTCTGTGTGTGCGTGGATGTTTGTGATTGTGTGTGTGTGTGTGTGCGTTGGCAGCTGACAAAGCTGAGGCACGTCAAATTATTGTTCTACTTATACTTACAGTTTTGCCCAAAACGCGTGATACATGAGCCTGTCCTTTAAGCTTTTGTATCTGAATCTGTAAATATGTGTAAGTGTGTGTGTGTGTGTTGGTGTGCGTGCGTGTACTTGCGTGTTTGTGGCATGTAATCAAATTAAAAGTTGTAGCAAGAAATTGCTTTTAAAGGCATTAAAATGTCGCCACGTTACTTATGTATGTTTCGCACTTGCGAATTGTTAGCAAATATAATGAAACTGTTATTACCACAATTTGAACTTTCTGCGCGCACATGAAATGCAATCTGAATGAAAAAATCTCACATACACACACACACACACACGCACAGAGCTTTGGCTGCTGACACGCAATCAGGCAGCTGCCGAACACTAAAGCGAAAACCCACATACAAGTCAAGCTCAGATAATAACTTAATTACATTTTTGTATACACAGCCATGCAGAGTTCTTTTTTGTATTTTTGGCTCTCTTTTTGTTGCTGCCCATTAAGCTACAAGCCGAGAGCACCTGTCGAAAGCAGCAAACCAACCCGAAACATGTGTAATATCAAATGCCAGTCATTAGACTACACAGAAAAAACCTCAAAAGCCCAACGCCCCAACGACTCTCAACGCCTGTTATTTATCTCAAATGTTCTGCGGTCTACACGTGCTCACACACACACACACACATACAATTACACACACACATACTGTTAGAGGCATGGCGAGTTAGTAGCGTCGTAGTGTCTAAGCCAGAGAGATAATTAAACGCCTGTGGACGACATTAAAAGTACCTTGAAATTCCAGCAAATGTTAGACCGAGTAGAGATGTCAACTTGTTGATAAAAGAAAGTATTTCTGTTAGCATGTTGCTAGTTAAAATATTTGCACTTGACGCGACTCATAACAGTTAACGTTTTAATTGCAGTCTCTTTGAGCCGACGCCACGATGACATAATATAATAGTAATATTTCAATTCGGACAGCTAATGTCACGCAATAAGTTTCATACACAGAGAAAATAAACGCTAAATCATAGTTATTAAATTTCAGTTACACTTACATATCAAGTAAAATGCCCAAATAAATGAAAATAATGAGAAATTTTATGAGAAAGTTTACTAAGCTTACGATCAACAAATAGAATAACAAAATTTGATACTATAAATTTATTTTATATAAAGTATTTGCAAAAATATATATAAAATATAATATATATAATATTTATATACATAATAATCCCGAACTATTTGACTTTGAATTTGATTACCTATAAATTAAATGAATCTAATCAATAATGATTAAAATAAAAACTCATTATTGTTTATTATGGCTGAAATCTTTATGGCAGATTTCAGATATAATAATCAATATTGAGTGAGATAAATTTCTAATAAAATTAAATCACACATAACGCATAATCTGATTTTACTGATATTATCTTCAGCTCTGCTGTTCTTAGCACTTGCATATTATGAAACGGAGTCTATTAAGTCTGTGAGCTGGCATATCATCTTCCTTTTTCTGCCTGTATGCATGGCATGTATGTATGTATGGGTGGCACACATGTTTATTCATTTACGCATTAAACCAACACCTGGCCGATGCTCTAATTGCCACTCGAGCGTCACGTTATGTAGGCTTGCTGCTTGGCTTGCACTTTCAGCAGACGCCATTAGACGCCCAGGCAGGCAAACAGGCTCGCTCGCTCGCTCGCTTACTGCTCACTGCTTATGACTACAGTTAACTTTGCTCATGCGGTTTTGTTTTTGGCTGCTGTTTTCCATTCTCAGTGTCTGCTGTGCTGTTTACTTGATGCTGGGGCAAAATGTTATTTGTGCTTAGGTGCGTATACTTATTATGATGATTATGCACATTTAGCCGCCTCTAATTGAATATATACAACTAACTACAGAATGTACATGTGCATGTCTGTCTAACTGTCAGTCTGACGTGTCAGTGGCGCCAGCATAGGGGTAATTATCTTCTGGCTGAGAAGCTCAGAGGCTTGCCAAGCTGAGGTTGCTTCTAAAGTTGTTAAAGCGCATTGACAACCCGTTTGTTGTGCTACAAAGATAATACTAAATATTTATTGGAGCTGTTTAAATATATAGTTAGTGCTTTGCCTTAAAAATTCACATTTACTGCAGCTGCAAAGTGAAAAGTTGCTGCCTTTGTATTTTCTTTTGCTTTTAGGGTTGTAAAAATTTGTTTAATTGACTTTAAACTTGTTATCAAATCAGCTTTGCAACTGTAGCGCTAACTTCAATAATGAAAAAAAAAAGGGGACACCTTTTGTTGTAATGTACTTTAGTCACTAATTGGGCAGCTTTGAATTTAACGAAGCGCGTTTTCATTTGTACTTAAAGCTATTTGGGTCTGATCTTAATTAAAGTTCAACTTCAGTACATGCGGCTGTGACCTTTATGGGGATTTGCTCTCTGTCAATGCATAAATTGCTCAACACACACACACATTCAGCCCCTACATTTAAGCCATAAAGTACAATTTGTGTGCAGGCCAACCAAATATGCGAACGCAAAGCAAAAATGTATACAAATGTGCATGGCAAGCGAAAAGCAAACAAGTAACACATTTGACCCTTTTTTTTTTGCATAATATCAATTTGGCTCCAACACACACACACACACACACATACAGCCTGACACTCGTGTGTGTGTGTGTATGCCATGCTAAATATGTCCGTCGCATTTCCCAGCCTAACATTGAATGCATATTAAAAAGGAAGCTGTCAAATAGCGTGAAAACTGCTGTCAAATATATTTTGCTGCTTGTGCCGCTCAAGCGTTTAAATTTAACATTGCCCATTGCTATAATTATATATTTGTCATTTATTTAAGCAAATATAAAGCAGAGCATTTCTTCAACTCTGATTGCTTGGTAATTATACTTTTTACATACTTAAAGCTCCATTTAATATTCTCTCACGGCAGCTGCTTGCCATTCCATTGTCTTCTGCTCGTTACTGCAGCGAGCTGTGCTTGGTGCTTTTATGAGCGGCACCATTAACGACTTCAACTATTTGCAGCTGTGCGTAAAAAGACAGCGAAAATCATTGCCCAAAATTTTTTGTTTTGTTTCATTTTATGCCAGAGAGAGAGAGAGAGAGCGAGAGAGAGAGTGAGAGCGTTTTCCTTTCTTTTTTCGGGTTTTGTTATCTGAGCGCGAGGCATCGTAAAAATAGAAATAAAAATAAAAATATTTATGCAGCTCTTCTACGGTTGCGCTTGGCTTTTTTTTTATGTGTGTGCTTCAGCTATTAAAGGGCCAGCGTCCTGAAAATAATTTGGTTCTTTTTTCTTCTGCTGGTTTTTGTAATTTTGAAAATTGGCTGCCAAGGCACAAGGCGCAAGCTGCGGCTGAAGCTGAAGCTCAAACATTTGCGCCGCCTCAAGGCCGCACGCACAGATTTTGAAGCATATTTTGGGCATGCGCTGGCCCAATATTAATTCCAATACATTGAATTTTATATAGACAATGGCATGTTTAGCATGTAAATCCGATTAAAACGCCGTTCATGTGACACGTGCCTGCTACTCAGGCAACTCACAGAGCCACCCAGAGCGACAGAGAGACAGAGCGAGAGCGAGTTGTGAAATATGCTGCCGTTGGCAAATGTTTTTAAACAAAATAGGTATTAAAAATATTGAAGCATTCAACATTGATTTCATTGATTTTTATGCAATCCAATTTGCATGGCATTAAATTAAATCAATTGAATTTAGCAATAAATGGGATTATTAACAGCAATTGCATATTGCGATTACCAATGTGCTATCATAATTTAATAAACGCATTTCACACGCTCTTTGCTCATGAATTTTATGCATTTAAAATGTCAAAATACAAATATATTAATAATGCCGCAATGTCAAAGCGAGCAGCAACAAAATGAAGTTGAACTTTAAGTTCAGTATTTGACACAAAAGTGTTGTTAGCAATAAATATTTGGCATCGAATTTATTTGAGCATAATATATACATATAAATAGATAAATAGTGCATTTATTATAAATAATTGGTTTGATGTTGTTACAAATTTATTTTGTTGATATTCAATTATTCAACAGAATTCAATATGCTTCAATATGCACACGATCTTTACTCTTCGTCTTTCAACTCGCGACTTTCTATGTTATGCTGCTTCTTTTTTTTTCTATACTAAGCTTTTAATTATTGTTATTATTGAATGCAATAGTGCAAAATGCTTTTAAGTCGGCCAGACTGGAAGCAAGTAGATATTTAATCGGACTAGACCCATTTTGCCAACTGGGATTCTAATATTTGTGCTATAAGAAGAAAGTAAACAAAGGCACAGATATTTTGCATTAATTTATTTATTTACAAGCTTAATTATTGCACAAAATATAATATAATAACTAAAGGCTGGTGAGTTAGCATTAAAGATTCAGCTATGCAGCAGTTAGAATTCTTTACTGGGCTGGGCTTGCTTGCACTTAATAATTCTTTTAGAATATGTTTCAATTAGTAAACATTTTTCGTTCTCATGTGATTGTTGTGTTGTCAAATTTATTTTATAACTTATATCGGCAACAGCCTCAGTATGCTGCCCAAGACTTTTGTTATTCATCTTTAAGCTTTGTCGGACTTATAAAAAAGTAAAGCGAGTCCCAATGCGCGCACAATTGACAGTCCAACTGCAACTTGACAGTTGCTTTATGACAATCCTACAGTTGCTTATTGTGCTTTTGCTCTCTCTCTCTCTCTCTCTCTCTCTGAGCTGACACTGACAACTGCGTTTCATTCTTTTAGTGCATTACAATATGAAAAGCAGCTCAGCCTTAATTTACTATGCAGTTTCCACCACAAATTGAGCGTGCAGTTAAATCAGCTTTAACTTGAATGTTCAAAATTCTGCTCTGTGTCATTCTGCTGGCCACTTTGCTGCTCACAAAAGTTGCAGCAGCCCATCTATGGCTGTTTTAAGTTTTAGTTGTACCAATAATAATAAATTGCAATGTTCGGCTGAAAATTTTAGTGTTTGACATTGCTAACGAATGTTGCAAGTGCCTCGAGTTTATGCTTAGATTTTATGTTGCACAATTATCTGCTAGCTTAGTTTTTTGGGCTGGCGCATCAGCAGCCTGTGACGCTGACAGCATAAAGCAAATGAAGTTAAAATCATTTGACGATGCCACAAAGCTGTTGCCAACTATGCGCGCATAAAAGTTTATGAAAACTTTGGATAAACTTTGTGTGGCGCAACATCACAGGCGTTGACAGCAGCACTAACCAACTCCAGCAGCACCACCCACCCAACCACCACTCACAGCGCATTGAGAGCAACCCTTTAACGATGCACTGAATTCTATGCTAAGAGCACAAGTGACTGCCAAACATGCACAGGCTTGTCATAAAAGTCAAATATCAAAAATGGCGTCATAGCGCGCGCACAGATGCCGTTACAAATTTCCACAAGAGAGCCGGAAGTGCCCAGCGTCAGTGTGTGAGTGCCGTTAACTCATTAAACAGCGCCACCAACAAGCGCAACATATTAAGTATCCGCACTGTTGCGCGCGCTGGCAGCGCAGCAATGTCAGTTGGCAGTGCCGAAACATTGTTTGCATTTTATTAGTAAATTTTTTAGCTGTCAGCAACTGCAGCTGATAAGCAGACGCAGACACATCGAGCGTAGTCCCGCTCCCAATTCCAACGCCCAATGTGCGACTGCGATGTGCGATATCCTGACTTTTTGTCATAACAATAAAAATGTCAATTTGTTTCATGGCTGACAAGCGAAGCTTTGCTTACATTTGCTGCCTGCTTTGATGTTTTCTTCCTTTCTCTCTTTTTTTTTTTATATATATTGTCAACTTATTGCTGTTGCCTGCGCTGCTTTGTCTTTTGTTTATTCACTTGTGTGCTGGCCACATATAAATCGTCTTTTTCACATATGTCTGTGTCTGTGTCTGTGTCTGTGTGTGTGTGTGTGTCTGGCACCAGCAAATGGCGCGCGTTACTCCTTAAACGTTATATATGCTTATTCAATAGCTCAGTGGCGCATTAGAATTCATGGGAGGGTCCGTTCAAAGCAAAATCAAATCGATATTAAGCTAATATCTTTTTGAACATGATTTATATGGCGCGTATGCAGTTTATCGCTATGCGTATCATAAAAATGAAAATTATTCATAAAAATGCCATGTAAAGTGTTGAGCTTAGGAATTATTATGGCCAGCAAATAAAACAAATGCGTATACTTAATCAAAAGTAAATATAACAACTCACAATTATCGCAAGTTGGCAAACTGTATTTACATCCGAACTTTAGTCAAGTTCATTTGCAAGTCAGAAATTTACCATGTACTTCAAATAACTTTTCATAATTTATATAAAAAATATTTGCATAAGTTGTCTGTTGGCTGCTACAAGTTGCCAAATTGCAACATTGTTGATTTAACTTGGGCCAAAGTTTCTTGTGGTTGCGCCTATGTTTTTTTTTTTGCTTAAAACATTTTAATTGGCTAACGCTTTGTTGGACGGACATTTTTATTTGCTTAAGACTAATACAATAGAATATTGGAAATGTGTTTAGTAAAATGTATTTCTCTGCTTTTGTATTCTTAGAATTTTATTGAGAATTTAGTTAAAGCAATAAAGCTTACAATTAAAATTTATTTTTTGGAACGGAAGTTCAATTTAAATCTAAGATTGTACTATAGATATCGATTTAAAGTGATGAGAGTGATGTAATTGGATTAAGGATGTTCTACTATTTCTATTGTAATCTATCAGAAATGTGCGCTATATGTTAATAAACTTGGATTATCCAAGATGTCTGGCATTTAATTTTGAAACAAAACTCTTAAGCAAATTTTAAAGAAATCGTTGTCGACGAGTCGAAGTTTTTCAAAATAAAATCCCAGTGCTTTTAACAGCTTTCCACACGTAAAAGCTTCAAGCTCGGAATTTATTCCATGTCCCTTTCGTATTGACATTGGTGGCTGGCATCAATGATTGCAATCCAACATTGGCTATTTACTGAAAGTGAAAAATACATGAATACTAAGTGATCTATCTGCTCTTTGTATATAAATTTATGCATAGAGTCGCATTTATTTTATAGTGTTTCGCTATTTTAACTATTTATAAGCGCAAGTCTCTCTGCAAACAACATAAATATGAATAGCAATAAAAATTAAGCCTTGTTGTGCTTATCACTTTTACAATAACTTACATGCGCATCTGCATAACGTTGTAAATTTTGAAATATATACTTTTAGCACAATTACTAAGAAAGCAGCTGGAGCAAAGACGACGAGCGCAATAAAGTTAACACAAATATTATTTCAATGATGCCGGAGTGACAAGTTCAAGTTGATTTCGTTTTGCATGCAAATTAATGTGAGTAGGCGCTTCAGCTCCTCCTCCCCCCACCACCAATTGCCGCAAAAACCGAAAACATAATTTGAATTATTGATTGGCAGCGCGCAGGGCAATAGGGGGGCAAAGGGCAACACTGAGGCGGGCAGGTGGGCGGGCAGTCCAAGTGAAATATCTAAATTTATGTCAACGCAGCCACGCCCTGGCCCAAGCCCATATCGGTGGTCATGCCCATGCTCATGAATGGAAACACCTACACCTAAGTACATGCGTTGCGTATACTTGATGCATAAATTGTTTTTCAGTCAATTTTGTTTTATAAAATTTCTTTTTGCTCTTCTTACCGAAGAAGAAATAAAAACGCAAATTTCACTACGCCCCACTGCCAGTGTCAATGCCAAGCTTTGTCTTTTAAATTGTTCTTGCTGCTGTTGTTGTTGTTGTTGTTGTTGCTGCTTTTTGACGTTGTACTTGGCTTCCGGCTGTTATCAGGAATCGACACTCCGCGCCTCGCAGCCTTAAGCGCTCATTTGTATACAATGTTCATAGTGTCTCTCGCTCTGTCTCTTGCTATTGGTCTTTTCTGTTGTTTTTTTTTTGTTGGTTGGTGTTGCTGCTTTGTTTTTGGGTGCGGTGTTAATGTAATTTGTATGTGAGGCTCAGCAGCTAAAAATATTTTCCAACGCTTTGTTTGAACTTCAAACTCAGCTGGCAGCCGCGGGCGGGCCCCTGTTGACTTTATTGAACCATTTTGCTGAAACTTGATTGACTTATTGTTGTTGCGTTTTATTTCCATGCCACACACACACAGGCACACACACACAGACAGTTTGCTTGTTTAATGCAGCTTTTACATCCAAGACGAAATCATCCCAGTCTCTATTTTTTCCCCACAGGCTTAAACCCTGTCGCTAGCAAAAAAAAAATCAATTTCGAATATCAATAAAGAAATATGGAGGCTTTATAATTTGCGCTACGCACTCACGCGGACTCCTCGTCGCACTCCATGGCAGCCTCTTGAAGAAGCAGCAGCAGCAGCTACTCGTGGAGCGTTTGCTCGGCTGGCTTCAACTTAATGAGATTTTATTTATTGGCTCTTGATAACAGACATGGCTAAAGACAACGATGTCATCCTGTCTGTCGCCTGGTTGCTTTATTAATGCTTATTATGGGCGCTTAGGTAAATGGCCCTGACGTCAGCAAATATTTATCCAAACCCCCTTGCCGAACATACGGATAGATAGCAAATCCAACGTGCTCAAGTGGCAAAGTTAATAGAAGCTCGGCATGCGCTTTAAATCAGTTTTGAAAGCAACTTAATTGGCTTACAACTTGCACAGAGAGTCAAACGCCGTTTGGTCAAAGCAAAAACTTAATTCGTTTTTCATTGTTGGCAATTATTTGACTTGCGAGCCACTTGGCGTTGTTTATTTTTAACGAAAAGCACAACAAGCAATAAAAATGTTGCGCACTCGCTTTGAGCTGAGCACACATGTTGCTCATACGCAGCGTTGTCGACATATGAATATTACGTGCGCCACGCAGATATTAAAACTGCAATCTGTAAGCAAATAAAACTTTTTCCAGCTCTGGCAGCAGCTGTCACAAGTCGCGCTAACAAAAACATGCAAAGGCCAATAAAAATATACAAACGAAAGCGAGAGCGAAAGCGAAATATATGGAAATGATGAACAAAACTTCAAAGTGACAATCGATGCGTATGATTATGAGAATTTTGCTGTGTCAACGTCTTTGCTGCTGCCGCGACTCGCTTTCAATGCTGGCTGACCTCAGAGCAAATATGTCAGAAGCAAACTAATCGATGCCAAAAGTTTGGGAAGCGACAACGAAAAACTTGTGGGCAGACGCATAAATAACAATCCATCAAATAAAAGTTGACAAAAGTGTTGATATCAACAGAGACTGCTTAGGAATTCAATAAAAAAAAGAGAAAGCCAAAGGTGGGGGGCTTGCTGCATAGGCAATCAGTTTGTCGGCTACGCTTTAAACAGCGCTCAGGCTTTAATTTTTTTGTTCTTCAATTCAATTCGATTGCGTTTTCAGTTCAGTCAACTCAACGCTTTCAGCATAGTTTACGCATTGAGTGCTCAATTTAACGTACATAATGTTTTAATATTTATATATTGGTTCAGTGATTACCTGCAATTGCCATAAAGCTTTCAATATTGTGTATACGCAGCGTAATACTTTTTTTCTGTGTGTTGCTTAAAGCGCTTTATGGTTAGCGCGCAGCTGTTTGAAAATAAAAATTTCAATTTGCCATTTGCTGTTGCTGTTGCTGTTGCTGTTGTGCTATAAGTGCTGCTGTAATTGTAATTGTAATTGTAAACGCAAATTACATTTTATACAACATTCTATACAAAGTTGCGCCGAAAGTGGTGCTTGGGTCTTAGTCGTGCCCGAAACTGCAGCAATTATCAGCAATTTTTTGTTGTTGTAAAGCGATTGAAAAACTCAATTTTCTAAAGCGGCATTAAAAAGTTTTTACTGCACGCAAGCCGAGAGCAACGCGATTTGGCTTTAATGGCTATTTAATTTATGCTACTTGAGCATTTTTTTGCGCTACAACTTGTTACACATACGCAGCGTAAGCCGCACGCAAAGTATGCAAACATTTTACAGCAGCACTTGACTTCAAACATTTTTTACTGCAAATGACTGACAAGCAGCAGGGCAGGCACTAATTATTTACGAGCTTCAATACAAGCAACAATGGAATGCAAGTCGAATTACATTGTTATCGTAAAAAGTAAATATGACACTTATGTGTGTCGCGTGTTAAATTTATGCAGCCCTGCGTGTGGGTATTGGCAGCTGTATAAATGTGAGTGTGGCAAACTCGCATAACGTTTTATTATTTCCCATATTTTCCGGCGTCAACACTTTGCACCTAATTTCGTCTGCTTCCGCTTAGGCTGGGGCGCTGTGCGGGACTCGCCAGTTCACAATTACAGCAGTCACCAGGGAGCTGTTTAAATATTTATGAGCATTGATATGCGCGTAGCAGTTCGCATGCTGTGGTTTAGCTCAAGGCGCTTGGGCAGCCAAAAAAGCGAATTGCATGAATGCAATAATTAATTGAGTTGCCAACTGATATACGAAACGCCATGCAAACCGCATTGTGCTTTAATAATAGCAGTAGCCCATCTATTGCTTCACTTTGTGAATTGTTGCATGTCAGCGCCCATAAAAGTTTTGCTTACTCCAACACACTCAGCAGCCATTAGTTATGTTCTTGTAGCTTGGCCAGCAGCAAAACAATGATTCAATTTCCGGCAAGCGTACGGCTTTGTTAACAACATTCATTTGATTTACATGTGTAAATAACAGAACTGTTGCTATCTCTTGCGCACACACAGACAGCATTTGCATAAAAAGTGCATAAATCTCTACACAACTTTTATTTCTATTTGCTGCATGTGCTGCACATTTAGTTGCAAATACAATTGTGTCTGCTAAGGAAGCAAATGAAATTAAATGCAATAAAATGCGCAAAGCAGAGCACAGTCGACATTAAGTGACCTGTTTTATGTATATAATTACATTTTTAAATACAAGAGGGCTTTAGGGCCAAGTAGGTTGCTTATTAATAATAGTTAGATATATTTTTGTAAGCTTAACTGCGTTTGAGCAATTTAATTAAAATATGTAGCACACATTTAAGCGCTTGCATTTTATAGTTCAACACACTCAACTGAAAATAAAGCAGATTTATTAAACGAAATTAGCTTTATTTATTTTTATTTTCATAAAATATGTTTTTTTTTTTACCTAATATTAAAGTAAAAACTTATTGCTTATACTTTTCGACAACGTAAGTTGGTTATTATTTTATAAATATGCTGGATATATGACAGTTAATATTAGCAGGTTATACAACATATTTAACCTTTAATCACATGCTGAATAAGAAATTAAAAATGAACAGCTTATATTAATCTCAAGTTGATATCTTCAAGCTATGTCTACTACAAATCAATACTCTGAATATCAAAATTCTAAAGCAAACTCAACTTGCTGAGATTATAAACGAGCCTTATAATAGTTCATATATGACAGACTATATATATACTCCTGCATCAAATCGCATTTGACTACTTATAAGACCCTTTGCTTCATTATTATGCAGCGTATCCCAATCAAATGCCACAACTTAAAAATATTTGAATACAATTTCAATAGAAATAGAAATAGAAATACTTGAAAAATAAATTGACGAGGCTTAAAATAATTGCTTGGGGTCGAGGCTTTGAGCTTGCAGCCAAACTCTTTGCAAATAAATAAATTTGACTACGATAAACATATGTATAATGGCCGATGTGTGTGCCATAAAAGTGCAGCTATCAATAGGCACTAGAGGACTTGCCATAAGTGCATGTGTGTGAGTGTGTGTGTGTGTTTGCAGTTTTTCACATTCGATTTCCGATTCAATATAGCATAATAATTTGTCACACCAGCAGCTAAATTGGCAACAAACTGTTTTCCATTGACTTGTACATGTTGCCTGGCTGTCACATATCGCTACAACACACGCACACACACATGCAGAGAGCTTATGTATATGTGTATAGCAGCTACTGCTGATTTTTGGCTCACTTGGTTAGCTGGCAAGTGGCAAGTAAACATGAAATAGATTATTTACAGCAGCATGCACAACGATTTGCGCAAACTGTTCACACACACATGCACACACGCACACATTGCACTATGGGGAATATTTCCATTTTTCGCTATCATAAAGTTCATTTTTTCAAAGTTGTTTCACAAAATTGGATTTTTTTTTGTAACATCTTAAGAATTCTCAAACTGTAAAGTGCATACCAAAAACAGTGTTCGTATAACAGACACTGTAAGCCTTTTACAAGCTGTAAAGTCAGCTTGTTACTGTCGGAAAAGCACAGTTGCCAGCAAATTATGCACTTTTTGATGCAGTAATATTCGGATGATATTGCTTTCAACCTATCGAAGGTACACGGTTGATAGTAGTTTTGTTACTAATATTTTGTATCTGCGCGTGTTCTATTAATATTTTGTGAAATTAGCAAATGCTTTTTAAAGACTATTTTAGGAAGAAATATCAACTTGCAGTTAGACATAGAAAAAAGCTCAAGTAAGTTAATAATATGCGTCCAACCTACATGTTTTAAGCTATCTAATTGTGATTTAGTGTTAGTCTCAAGATTGCACCACAATCCGCAGAACCTGAGAAATTTAGATTTTTGGTTTGAACTCCGAGCAACTTTTATATTATGAAGAATTTTTCAAATTTAGTCTTTATTAAAAAAACTTTATTTTTATTCATAAAATAATAGTCAGTAGATAAAAAATAGTCAATTTTATATTTATAAACAACAAATAAAAACATTTTTTTATTATCCAATAGTCCGTACCTTGACCCAGGTTGAGCTGAATGTTAGAGTGTCCTCATTGAATTTTTGAACTTTTATTTTTTTTTGCCAGAATTATTAAAGCAGTTAAGAAAAAAGCAAACTAAGTATCTTGGTACGGATAATTAAAACAAAAACAAGTTTTTATACAAACACCTTTTTTTTACCAATTGTTCCTATGCAGCATATGATATAGCTTGCTCGATTGTTCATTTTTGATAAGTATTAATATTATGATTAGCACACAAAACTTGTATTTGGTCCCAATCGCTTGAAAAACACCGAATTTACTACCCTAAAATAAACATGGAGCGGTCCACTCCCAGTTTCTTTTGCACAATTTCTAATTCATCATTAGAAGGACTATGCAAAAACTAGACCACAAATTTCATTCCGTTTTGCGTTCAGTTATCTTTATATTCGAATAATCGCTCTATACCACATCGCCAGTATGTGCAATATTCCCCATAGTGCATTGGCATATGCAGTGCACTAAATTTCAGCAAAATGAGCATTGGAGCACGAGCGAGCGCGACTGCTCTGGAGTAAATCTGAAGTGTGAACTGCTGCTGATAAGCAAAAGCGACGTCTGTTGTCGCTTGTCAAAAGAAAAATTGCTTATGCTTTTACCCGAATGCACAAATTAAATTGTGCAGGCAAAGATTGACGACTCTGTGGCACTAAAAGTAAACGCTGATGACAGCCCCATCACAGCTGTCAGTCTGTCTGTCAGTCTGCCTAGCTGTCCACTGTCAGTCGCAGTCGCACAGGTGGCAGCCAAAGCTATAAATAACTTACAACTCAACTCAACTCAACTTGACTTTACTTTCTAAGAATGTGCTTAAGTAGCAATAATAATGTTAAATAACAAAAACAATTCATTAGAAAACTATAAGCTGTGCGTTTTTCACATTAAATTTAAAGTGACCTGCTTGGCTTAACGTAATAATTGATTAGTCAATTAAAAAAAACACACACACTCAAACACTTATACACATTTAAATTTGCTTGCCTGCGCTTTCCTGTAAATTGCTTAGAGAGTGAGAAGAAAGTCAGCAATTTATTCAATCAGCAAACAGTAACAATTGAATAACAATCAGTAATATAAATTACTAAAAAATAATGGCAAATGCTTTCAAGAATTAATGTTTTTTTTTCTTACGTCAATTTTGAAATCAGTTGAGCTCTTTCATTGACTAGCATTGTGAATTAAAATAGGACGACGTCAAATAGAATTTTCTTTGACACGCTGTCAAGCAGCTTAATTAAGTGAATAACTATTTTTAAAATTTGCTGATGCCAAGTCAGCGCTTATGGCGACGCTTATAGCTTATAGATAAAATAAAATTAAGTCGCAATACATAGTAATCGCACAAATGTGCAGCTGTTGATTGGAGCTGATGATGTACTAAATATTGCAATATAATAATAAAATGTAGCTGCTTTAATTTGTATTTTAAAGCGCCTAATATACGTTGCTAAGTGTAAACGTTAGTTGCCTTTAGCTGGTGATGCGTTTGTGGCTGCGTTTCAACAACTTGCATGACATTTAATAAAATAGCAATACCTATGAATTTAAGCTATGAAAGTTATTTTGCAAATTAAGCCAATTCATAGTTATGTTGTTACATACAAGTTATGTTTTTTAGCATTTGCTTGGACAACTGTATTGCAATAATTGCTGCTGCAAAATAGTTTGGCATATTTACTTTAGCAATGTCACAAATTGAATTCTATGCAAGTTGCAACATGCAAAATGAAATGAAACCAGATTCGTATCGAACGCATAATCGAAAACACTTTGTCAGAAATAAAATAGACAATATTGTCAATGATTTTTGCCAGATTTGCTAACGGCATTGATTTAATTAACTTGTTGGCTGCAGCACACACAAAGCACAAGCAGCAATATTCAAACAATAATAATTGAATTGTATTTTTGCTATATATATCTATATAAGATGCTATCGAACAGCAATGCATGCCAATTATAGCGTTTTGCATAACTAAGCAAAGCATTTAGTTGCCATAATGCACAACAAATGGAAGCCAACGCCATCGCTTTGGCTATTGTGTGTGTGTGTAAGCTTAGGAATTCAATTAGCCAAATGGCTGCATATTCCACATAAGACTACACTTAGCTGCAAGCCAAATGCGTAATGTTTGCTATGCAGGGCAAGCAGCTAACAAATGCCAACTATTTTTATTCGCAAATTCAGCATGCGGCCGCGTTAAGGCAGCCGTACGCATCAATAATTCAGCTGACGACTATGCGTATACTTAATGCCGTTATGGGAGTTATGTTTAGACTTGGGCGCGGCCACAACCACCACAAAAATATGCCAGCCAGCCAAGCTATCTATTCCTAGCCGTTACTGGGGTTATTGTTCTTCTTCTGGCTGTTGGGTAAACATACGCCCAACATTGACGCGCCGCAAACTGGACAAATTGTTGGCTAACATGGCAACGGGCATGGGGCCGACTGGGCGGATGCGTGACTCTGCTCTGACCCCTGCGTGGGCGTTGCCGCCTACTTTCTTTTTAGTTTGGTTCTGTTTGTTTTTTTTTTTTTGTGTGTTTCCGCTTTCGCCATTGCTGACGCGAATCCAACTTGAAGCACACAAAAATTAATTATGAAAATTTTCACTTAACGTCTGAGCTTTCGGTTACTTGTAACTTTGTTAGGCTAATGCGTTTATTTGGCGTGCAGAATTTAATTATGAAAATGTCTCATATTTTAGCAACAATAAAGCGATTCACTCAAAAAGTTCTATTTTCCAAAAAACGCAGATGTCTTTGCAAAACAAAATAAATAGACAGCAAAAGCAAATTACAAATTATTTTGCTTTCCATACAAAGCAATTTATTAATTAAGCAGCAATGGGAAAAAGTTTAATAAAATTTAGGCAACTTAGACTTTTAGTATATATGAAATAATTTATTTTAAGTATGCAATGCAGCAAACATTGATCAATGTTGTATGAATTTATTTATTTTAATTATGCAATGCAGAAAACAGTGACTAAGACATTTGTCTTGATCTATCAAGCCAACTTGCTTATATTACTAATCAATAACAAAATTATGTTACATCTATAGCAATAGCTTGACGGTATATCAACATTTCATATACTCAGATTACTATGGAGATCGTCCACACTCAGTACAAAGGGATGCTGACGCTTTGACGAGTCATTGAGAGCGGTTCTGGCTGCTTTTTCAAGTTGAGAGCAATCCTCGTTATAACTAGGCTATAGTTTTAAATATACTTAACCAACTTACTAACTTACATTCAAAATGAATTTACTTATTTTTCAATTAAATCAAATTTCTACCAAGGCTATCAAAGCTTGAAAATGAAATAAAAATTGATTTACAGTTTAGAGTTTGAAGTCATAAATTAGACAAAGACTATTAGACTAAATTATAAGCTATTTTTTAAAAGGGCTTTCGTTCGAAATAAAAAACACTTTTCACGAATTTTGTTTACAAGTTTATTTTATTAAGTATATGTCTCGAATAGGCAAATACTTAAAACGATATGTGAGTGTACGTATTCGTGTATTGTAAGACTGAAGTAGTCTTGCTGAATTATAATACAATTAACAGCCCCGAATTGGGCTGTGTTAAATTATAGCAATAAGATTCGATTAGTCTTTGAAGACTTTACGACTGTATCAAATGCCCTTAGCAACAGGCATTAAATATAATATAATTGATAGTGCGAGAATGACAAAATAAGATGGAAAGAAAGCGAGAGTGCAGCTGTGCAGAAGGCAAGTGCTAAAACAAAAGAAGTTGTGAGCACGCACCAATGATTGAGCGCGAGCCTTTTATTTAGTGCAGTGCCGAGTGACGCGCACGAAAGAACGTTATAAGTGCAAGCGCCAGAGAAGAGAGCGCGCAAGCTTTCTTCACCGCTGTGCAAAGCTAAAAATGCAATACTAAACCTAGATCAGCTGTTCATAGCTGAAGAGCTCCAATTATAGGTCTTGCAAGACCAAACAGAAAGCTTTGCTGTTGTTTTGCTTGAACTAATGCCATAAAGTTAATTAATAATATTAAAATATGCATCTAAGTGAGCATACATGTATTGACATTCTTATTTATTTATTTATTTTCTAGAAGTTTTAATTAAATGTTCATTATCTAGTCTGTAGCTGGCTACGGCTTTGTTGGCTGTAATTTAATTAAGCTGACCCAACTGCATATGTCGTGTTAAGCTTTAGATATTGAAAGCTATAAGCCCATTGCTATATGTATATTCGTTATGATTTATAACTTGTGAAGAAAGTAACTGCTTCAGTTTGAAAGCTAAAAAGTAAGCTGCTCTTAACCAGAAAAAGCAAATACGAAGCTCGCAGCAATTTTATGCGTAGGTGCTGCTGCTGCTGCTGCTCAGTTTATGGCATAAGAGCAGCTTACATGTGGTGGCTTGCAACATTGTCTGCCACACTATGTAACATGACATTCGACTTGTTCGACTTGCGGCTGTCCATTGGTATGTAGGCAATTTGCAGCTAAATTGATAAATGGCTACAGCTGCTGTTGATTTCCGAGCAACACACACACATACACATATATTGTATGTGTATGGCCTGTGGGCGTTGCTGATGCGTTAATGTCATGATTTGATAAGACATAATTGAGCTTAATTTAATTTTATGGCCAGTCTGCTGCATAAGTTGAAATGTTTTGAATGCCGCTCCAACTCTTTTTGCACATTAAAAATTAACAAGACTTTGAGCTTATATGTTGTGGCCCTCGCCGCTTCCCGCGCACGTATGACAAACTTTTGGCAACGAAACGGCAGCTCATCAAGACCCTTTTGCTTGGCCCGGCCCAAACGCGTATTTGTATAGGCAGGTCCTGCCTCTTGTTTGAGCTGCGTGCCTAGACGGGGATTATTAGTCGAATTTCGTAGCCCTCAGGGCCTCAAGGCGTCAAACACACGAAACCAATTACAATGCTTCCCTTTTACTAACACTGTCCAAGCCACACACACACACACACACACAGACAGACACAGACACATACACAGCTTGCTCGCAGGCAATTGCTGCGCTGCTGCTATCTTAAGTCTGATGCCATGCACAAATCTCAGGTATTTTGCCAGCTAATAAAGTTTGACTTAAAGTATTTGAGGCAAAAGTTTTCGGCATATTTATTTTAATATTAGTTGGCCTTGAGCACATGTGCAAACAGCTTCAAACACACACACACACACACACACACACGCGCGCATTATCTATACACAAAGTATATCCCTTTAGTACAGCTGGTAGCAATTGCTTATTTTATTGTTGCGTCAACCCAAGATATTGCAGCATTATAGTTTGCGTATTGGAATAACATTCCAGTTGTTGTTATTAAAGTAAGAAACTAAACAAAAGGTTTGAATTACTAAATTTGTATACATTGTATGACATTTTGCCATAATATGAATCAATATAAATCTAAGCAAAATCGCTCATAAATTGCACGCAGCAAATTGTGCAAATGTCGCAGCTATAAAGCATAAATTATTGCTTATTATAACAAAAATAAATTTAGGGCTTGCTTACTTTACATCTCAATTGCCCATGCTACAAACTAAGCAACTTTGTTCGCTCTGCTGTTCACTTGTTATATAACTTAAACTATATTTTGTACAAATGTTTAAATGATTTGATTTCAGAGCTAGCTACAACATTTGCAGCTCATTTTTAATACACATGCATTTAATACATTGAGATGGATTCTGTGTAAGTTTTAAGTTTAAACATTAACACTGTTTCGCACTTCTAATGTGTTTCAACTTTTCAACTTGCTGCAACTTCTTCGCTACTCTGAACTCAAACTTCTAGCCAAGTAATCAATACCCAAACTTGCTAAAGCTTGGCGCGTTATTCAAATCAACAGGCTCAATCCGACACTAGTGCGAACTGCTCGGCTATGCAAAGCTGTCGACTGTTATTAAGTTAACTGAGCTGCTCAGCTCAGCTCAGTTCAACGTACTAAAGGGCTGTGCAGCTGTCTAAGTCGTAGGCACGTGTGAGCATTGAATAGTTATTTTTATGCTTCTAATATCAATAATTTCGTAGGTTTTATTGTTATTTGCACGCTTTCGCTTTTTACCTGCGCCCAGCCACGCAAATGAAATTGTAATTTGCTTAGCTGGTCAACAGGGTTTTCTTATATTAAGCCGTAACTCTTTTGGCAATGTTCTTTTAAATTTGACAATGTCAAGGCTTATCAAATTAGAAAATTCTATGCGTAGCAAGTGTCAAATTGCTGGCTGCAGAGGCTGCTGCTCTCGAGCACGAAATGAATTCAAGACATGCGTTTACATTTGGTAGACGCCGCTGCTTCCGCCTGCCAACTCTTGTATTGTCAACGAAATTTATCACAGGCTCGCAGACATTTGTAACTGACACATACAAAGAGAGCGAGAGAGCAATGACTGACAGGTGTTGTGGGCCTAGGCGTGGGCGTGAGCAAAGAATTTGCATGTCTGCGCGCATATATCTGTCAAAATTATTCATATTTTTTGGCAGTTGGTCTGTTGTTCATTGGGGGGGGGGGCGTCGTCTTTTTATTTTTTTTTACATATTTTTCTTTTTATTTTTTTGCGCTTTTTTGTGTGAAAGCAAATTGAGGACATGGCTTAAGCAATGCGTAGACGCGCCGCGCTGTCTGAACATTAGCTGCAAGCCCAGCTGCGTGACAGGTGACACATAAATTCGCAATTCGTTTTGGCATTTATGCAAATGTCACCGAAATTTCGTGGACTGTGTAACTGGCGTATGAAGTTTTTGGGAAACTTTGAAGTGAACTCTTAACTTTGCTCAATTTGCTGTCACATTCAAGAATTGACAGTGCTCACAACTCTTGAGCAGCAAGTCACAGCATTTCAAGCTATTAAATATGTATTTTAAATATACTCAGGCTGGCTCAGCAGCATTTTGTATCGCCATGTCAAGTGACAAGCAAATTCTTTTCAGCGGCTGCTTATCGCACTGCACTGAGTGCTGTATCATGTGCAGCTTGTAAAATCGGATAGCGGCATTTAAGCGGTCATTATATTAAGTGGCGGCGACCTTGCAGCGGTTTTATTTGCCATACAAAAGTCTGTCAAGTGGCAATTGGTGCAGCTGAAAATCGATTGCAGCATGCAAACAAAATGTTGCAAATAATTTATGTTGCCAGCCCCAAGATATTCAAATGAGCGAACCCCAAGCAAAGTGAGCAATGCGCTCAATCAAATCAAAGCGCCACCCAGTCAACCACCCCACACACAGCAAGACAAAAGCAAAGACAAAGAAGCTGTCAGCAGTGGCAAAGCAAAGCAAATTGAATAATACACTGCAATTGTGAATATCATAGCATACTTTCTTGCGCTTCCATAGTTTGCTCACGCAACGAGTCAATTAATTTGGCGCGTGCTGTCGATTTGAGTTACATGCAGCTTGAGCAAACAGTGCTACCCGCAATTAAGTGTAGCACACTGGCTGTATATGTATATGTATATGGGGGGCGGAAAGATGAGCGCTGTGACAGAGCGACAAATGTAATCAAAATAAATTACGAGCGTGTAAGCAGCCTCCGGTGTCTATTAGGGGCAATAAAAGGAAAGCACCATTTGTTTAACGCAATCTCATTATTAGATGCGTACCAAAGCCGGAGGCACAGCTGAGCACCACACACACACACACACACACAGGCACACAGAGTCAACTAACACAGGCGAGGTCAGGACCCAGCCCTACGCAGTTGATAATGCTGATGATTATACTGATGATAAGTAATTTTGTAAACTCCAAGTGCAGGGCCGACGTTGGCAGCGGCTGGCTGCAGAAGTGGCGCTAATGTGCCCGTTGATTAGTCGCAGTCAGAGTAAGCGTCAGTTGCTCTCTACTCTTCGCCAAGCCGACAAGCTCATTATGCCGCCAACAATTTGATTAATTACCTCGCCTGCTTACTACATTGAGTTGGGCGGGGAAGGGGGGGAGTTGTCAGTGAAGCTGCCGCAAAGGATTTTGTGCAGCAGCAAGTTTTATTTACGCTTTGTGTGCGGCGCCTTTTTATGCAAAATTTAATTTACCTTTCGGCCAAGCGCCTGGGCCTGCTGCCAGTTTTATGACCTGCGGGCCAGCAGCCCAGCAGCCAGTAGCAAGCTGTAAGTGCGGTTGACATTTATAAGCCGGGTCTGAGGCTCTTGCTCGTGCTCGTGCTCGTACTTATTATAATGTTCAACTACGATCTTGGCCTGGGCATTAAAACTTGACAGTGGCCCCAAGGCAACTTGGGCGCAAAATATAATAAACAAATGTAATTTAAACATAAACCTATAGCCAAAGAAATGCTCAAAGCGAACCCAAAAACAAAATGTGCGCATATCAGCAAGAAATCATATCAGTGAGTGAGTGGCGACGGCAACTGAGCGCAAACTAATTGAAAGACAAATAGAATTCAAAAAGTAAACACAACACACGCTGCACATAGCGCAAACTTCAATTAAAAGTCGATGCAAACATGAAAGTAGCATGCAACAAACAGTTGCTAATTTTCGTAGGCGTCGTACTCATCGGTGTCCGCCACGCAGCACGTGCGGCAACTGTGCAAAGCGCAGTAATTGGTGACATACGCGATAAATGGAACGTTGACTATGCGAATGTGGACCACAACAATGTTGACCAAGAGCAGCAGCAGCAGCTGCTGGTGGACACAGTGCCAACAACAGCAGCAACAGCAGCAACAGGAACAACAACAGCCCGCAGTGTCAAAAAACGTCATCACCACCAGCAGCCGCCGCATCAACAACATGCACAACATCATCATCATCATCAGCAACATCATCATCATGCACAGCAGCAGCAGCAGCAGCGTTACCATCGAGCCAGCAATCACTACAAAGCGCTGGCATTGGAGCAGCAAAAGCAACAACTGGGCAAACACTCGCGCTGGTTGCATTCGCCAGATTACATTAACGATGATGGCCAGCAACAGCAGCAGCAGCAGCAGCCAGACTTTGATTATGGCCACAATCATTTCGATTTGGAAAGCTATCAACGCTATGGCAACATTGAGATGGGCGCTGCCTCCACTCGCTCGGGCCGCCATCGCGGCCGTCATTTGAGCACTCACAACAACATGATGATGCCATTGAGCGCCGAGCTAAGCGGCAAGTATCTGCGCTCACTGCCCGACTCAATGGACTTGCCACATGATCGCCTCTATGCCGCACAGCCGCAGCGGCATTGGCCCGTCAAGCGCGAGGCCATTGTCGAGGGCGATGTCATTATCGGCGCCCTAATGATGGTGCATTCACGCGAGGACAGCATCACCTGCGGTCCCATCATGCCCCAGGGCGGCATTCAGGCATTAGAGGCCATGCTCTACACCATTGATCGCATTAACGAAATGCCGCTGCTGCCAAACATTACGCTCGGCGCTCACATACTCGACGACTGTGACAAGGACTCGTACGGGCTAGAAATGGCTGTGGATTTCATCAAAGGTAAGCAAAGAGTTACAAATGACGCTGCTTGGCAAGGGGAATGAACAATTAATTGATGAGTGCTGCATACAAATCCAAACAATTTGCACAATAAATTAAAATAAAGCAGCTGGCAAGTTTCATTTTAGAAATCGAAATTTAATTGTTTTCACATTTGCTGCTTGACAGACTTAATTTATTATAAATGATAACATAACATTGTTACGAATGTTTACAGCTTCAATAGAAAGTATTAGGCTCATTGTTACAGCTCAATGATTTTGTTTGCAATTTGAGCAAACATGAACTTTGCATATTATTTGTCAGCAATTTGTTGATACTGTAAGAAGAATTTATAAATAAGCTGTGCATAGGACTTAAAATTTCTAAATTAACTATGCCTAGGACTTAGGCTCAAATGTTGTTTATGAATTGAGAAACATTTTGCCAAATTATAATGTGACTAGCTTATGTTTCATTGTTGTTATTCAAAAAATGTAAATTATTTCTATAAACAAATGCGTTGTGCAAAAATCATGTGCGGATTGCTTAATAGCTCTTTGTAAGATAGTAAGTCCTAGTGGGAGCTCTGGATAAATTATAATTAAGTTTGCCGTAAAGAACTTTGATTAACAAACTAAATTAATAAAAATATTAGGAGCTTACACGAGCCAAACTTAAGCGCTTCAAGCGCCTAAACTAATATGCATAATTCCTCAGAGACACAGCGGCGAGCACTCACATGTGTCTATGTGTGTGTGTGTGTGTGTGTGTGTGTGTGAGTGTAGGTTGCATAGCAAAAAAGTCTTGATAAATGCCGTGTTGTGGTACACACAAGTCCCACGTGTGAGTGCTGGCGTGAATTAACTGCCAAAGTTCAGCGGCAACCGGAAGTGGGCCGCAAGTATGGCGAGCTTACAGACCAAAGCAGACACGCCAGCCAGCCAGCCAGCCAGTCAGCCATCCAGCCAGCCAATGGTGCCTAGCCCATATTGGCTGGCACTGGTGGCAGCGTAAAGCGACGTTTATTACTTTTATCTTGTGCCCAAGAGTCGCAGCAAAGGATCCACAATCAATTTCGGCAGTCGACAGACAGCGAGACAGACGGTAAGCAGTTGGCAGGCTGTTCCTGGCTATGAGCCTGGCCTGTGCCACATGTCCTTGGGCCATGTACTTGTGTGCTAAACACTTTCTAATCTCCATAATTGCATTATTTATGTGCGTGGCGTGGATTTATTTGAGCGATGCTGTTTTACGCAGCTGATCTATGAAAAATATAATTTTCCAAGTCACTGAATTATATTGACACGATTAGGCCACGCCAGGGCCGCGAACTATGCTGCTATGCTTCGATGACTGGCTGCTGCCACACAAATCATCAACATTATCATAATTATTATCGTTTGCCATTATAGGCCTCAACAATGAGGCGGTAATTGAGTTGAGCAGCACCACAGCCACTATTAGACATAATTAATTTGTATTTAAGCACGACTGCCTAAATATGGGCGTGATGATGACAACTGACCCGGATGGAATTTGCGCCATGCTGTGTGTAAAGCGAGCGCTTGCCACGCTAATTGTATTAGTATTTGTAGTCGCTACGGCCAAAGGCAATCAAAACTCAGTAGCAGCAGCAGCAGCAGCTGGCATCTGTTACTCAATGCCTTGTATTTTGTGTAGCATGCATACGATATACACAACAACAAAATGCAGTTGGAAAGTTGGTAACAAGTTCTAGCATTTTGTTGAACCTTCGGCAACAATTAAAACTTTTTAGCAACGCCACGTGTAGCTAAAATGCAAGTTCGGCTAAAAGTATCTCAAAGCTACAATAAACAAACTTTCAAAAATGCATTCACTAGTAATCAGTTGCGGTAAATTATAAGTTAAGTATAAAATTAAATGCAATTTCTGCTGCTGTGCACTCAACTATGCCATACACTTCGTTAAGTGTGCCCGCAAAGATTGCACCAGCATCCCAAACTTAGTACGAAAATTATGAAGCTACATTCCAAGTGCTACTCGCTCTATGCAAAAATATTTAACATGAGCAACTATTAGCACAACTGTCAGCTAAAAGTAATGAAAATGAAAAATACTGCTATGAAAGTATGAAATTTATTTCAGCAACAGCAATACACAAATTATTAAGATAGCATCAAAGCTAAATTTGGAAAAATAAGTAGCTAAAAAATACTAAGTCAATAAATATGGTTTAATTAGTCTGCACATTTTTTTTGTTTTGGCAAATGAATTAATATATAAAGCTGGCTGCATTTAATTGGTGCGTATATTTCAATATCAATAGCAAAGCAAGCAAGAACAAAGATAGCAAGAGCAGTGTGTGATCAGCTGCTTATCTGCTTTTAACACATGCGCGATATACAAAAGTCAAAGAGGATCGCCAATGTAATTTAAGCCAGCGACGCCATTCTTGGTTTTACGCTCTCAGAAGTCAAAGCGCTATGAGAGAATTAAAATTTATGCATGGAAAGCAGCGCAGCCGATTTTGGCAAGCAAAGACAAAGATAGCAAGAGCTGTGTGTGATCAAGCTGCTTAGCTGCTTTTACACATGCGTATATGCAAAATGTCAAAGAGGGCGCCAATGTCTTTTAGCCAGTGTAATTTAAGGCAGCGCCATCTAGGTTTTTTCACTCTCAGAATTCAAAGCCCTCTGAGCGAATTAAAGTATGAATGGAAGCAGCGCAGCCAACTCTGGCAAGCAAGTAAGACAGAGACAGCTGATTCTGTTCAGCTGCTTAACTGTTTTTACACATGCGCAGCTAAAAACGTCTAGGAGGCGAAACAAGTTGCTAAAAATTATGTAAAAAATTGCCAGAAAAAATGATAAATGAATATATAAGATACGATAAAAATATAAAAAAAATTTAAACAAATAAAATATAGCTAATATTATCAAAAGCTGCTAAATTTGCTAAAGAAAAATTACAAATTTCGAGATTTGTGGCTAATAGCACTTTAAAAAAAAAATTGAAATTTGCCAGAAATATCAATTAAAATGCTAAACTTGCAGCACTGTATAAGTACCTCCCGCTTTGCTTTTTGACTCTCACAAAAAATAGTTCAATTATTTGGTAGCTATTAAACCAACTGTCAGCTGAATGCAATAACTAAAAAGTGGGACAACATGCTTTGAATTGTCTTTACTTATTTATTTATTTATTTACTTTTGGTCTGTATTGTGCATCAAAGTGCACTGCGAACTTTTTGCTTTAAAAACACGATGGAAAAACATTGGGCATAAAAAATTAATGCCCATCAGAACACGGTCCAGCTAATGCAATATCCAGACTGTATGCTCAACAATATGAATAACAAAATAAAAGTAACAATGGACGTTTTTTTTAAGCTGTCAGCAAAAACGATACAATTCCTACTGCAATATGTAAAGTTCAATTTGAACAGACAGGACATAAAAATAATAACCACTTAAATTGCCATAAAAAATTACAGCAAATATAACTTGTTGCGTTAAAGATTTTTTATGTAACATATGAAAAAATAACATTGTAGATATATGAATTAAGTATTTTTTATATAAAACAAATTAAATATGAAAAAGTTACAATAATGTTGCATATACATATATATAAAAAAAATACATTGTATATATAAGAGCTTTTGCTTAAGCTTCGCTTAAAAAATACTGTTGGTAAATAAATTATATATAATAAAGTAATCTTATGCTTAACGAATTTCCATAGCAAACAAATTAAACAATAAAATTGCTATTGAATTTACTATTTTTAAGTAAATATGTATTTAATAAGAATTGTTAAGCGAACTTAACAAATATATTAAGCCTAATTAATCAAATAATTAATATTGCTCATGGTTGACAAACAATAAATAAATTAAAGCTTTCACTAAATAAAATTCTAATATTTTCTACTTCTCTCTGTCTTTCTCTTACAGGCTCCATAAGCAACATAGACGACGCCGAATATCATTGCAACAAGACTCAAGTGCGAAAAGTTATATCCGGCGTAGTTGGAGCGGCTTCATCCGTAACATCTATACAAGTTGCCAATTTGCTGAGATTGTTTCGCATACCACAGGTGAGTTTCAGTCCGAGTCCATGGCACTGCCACTGACTGCAATATAGACACTCATTTTGCCAACTGAAACATTTTTTTGACCTTGTTTTTCGACTGAAAATCATTTTGCTGCCAGCAGCTGATGCTGGTGCTGCTGTTGCTTGTTTGGGTAAAAGTTTTCTGTGGCCGTAATTAAAAAGTGCAGACAAATATTTTGTCACTAGAGCGCTCAATGGGGAAATTAGTTTAAGCACTGGCTCGTGGCTTCGAAATTAGTTGCCACAAATCAAGCCAAATGCAGCAGCAGCAGCTGCAGTAACTAAAATAGCATTTAAGTAGAGAAATGAGTGAAATGGCCGTTCTAAGCACACTTACAAGCTAGAGCAATTCCCCAATGCTACGGTCACGTAGCTTTCAGAGATTACGTAGCCGTAGCGTGGCCCGCACGTGAACCAAAAGTCAATATGCGACAATAACAAGTAGGACAAGCACTCAAAGCACCAACTGGCTACTGCAATAAAGCACACACGCTGGCTATGAGATACGCAAAACAATGTGGTCATAAATCAAGTCGAGCTCAGCTCAACGTTTGGCTGCAGTCGGATCAGAGTTGAAGTGCTCATAAAAATTAACTTGCAGCTACGAAGAGATTTTAATTAAATGCAGTCAAAGACAGGCAGGTAATGCGATTTTCGCAGTAAGGCTCGAGTTAACTCACGACTCATTGCATATTGAAGCGCTTAAGCGAAACTTTTACAAAAGCCGCTGACAATTTGGCACAATTTCCGGTACGCTTCGCTCGCTGAATTTGCGCAAACACTTTACACTCAAATTGTTGACAAAGCAGCAGCAGCGGAACAGCTTCGTGATAATGACACTTAATTAGAAATCAAGTAGTTTGTTAAATGCTGCAAGGTTAACTCGTCGACGACGCCCACGTAAACATTTTGGGCTCTTTGCTCACTCAGTTAATTTGTGTGTCAAATTGGATTTTACTTGCAGTTGCATTCGCTTTGGCAAGTTGTGTGGCAAGTTGCAAGTCTTAACCCTTGGCTGCTCAACTAAGCGAAGTGAAGCACCCACGTGTGTGCAATGAAAATACAAGTTCTGTTTTAAATTATGCTTAAAGCGTATACACTATATAATATATATATATATATGCCAAGTATGCAATTTTATGCTGTGCTGTCAAGAGCAATCATCGGAAATGAAATGGCTTGAAAGTGTTTGGCTCTGCTTCAGCAAAATAACAAAATATTTTTTCATTATCTGTTGCCTTTCAGGTCTCCTACTTCTCCACCAGTCCCGAGCTGAGCAATAAGCAACGATTTGAGTACTTCTCACGCACCATTCCCTCCGACCACTATCAGGTGAAGGCCATGGTGGAGATTGTCAAGAGCATGGGCTGGACCTACGTTTCGATTATCTACGAAGAGAGCAACTATGGCATCAAGGTGAGTGCAGTGGCATATTTTGCATGCTGGCTAAATTTCAAATTTGCTGCCACTCAAAGTGTTCGTTTCAACTTTAATTTGGCGTTTCAAACTAAAAGCTCAGCAGCTTGAGATACACTTTGAGTGTAGCACAGCAGCCAATTGACAATTTTTATATGAAGCTGAATTTTAAACATCAAATTAAATATTGTGAGCGTAAATCTTCGTCACTGTGCTTGACTATATACTATATATAGAATCTTCCAGATGATGATCTGCCTGTTACAAATATTTTTATAACTTCCTGTTACCCTTGAGCATTGTTTGCGTATAAAAGTGTATAAAATGAAATATTAAATATATTTTCCAAATTATTTTTAACGTTCACTTTAATAGCAATTTTTATTTAATTTTATGCACTTTGGCGTTTCTTTAATTGAAAAACAGCTGCCATGTTCATGACAACATTGTTTTCGATTTTAGTTCATAATTTTCACACACGTGTGTGTGCATAAATTTTAATTGGATTATTTATGACAATCGGTTGAGGGCTTAGATTTACGCAAGTTGATTTTGCATAAGTAGCTTATCAAACAGTCAAACTGTCACTCACTGCGCAAATTGGCGTCAATATGTCAATCACATGCGCCAAAATTTTATGCCAACAAAAAGGTTCTTACATCTATTGCCAGAAAGAGTCTCTAAAGTGTATTTATGTTATATTTGCACTGCTTTGATTGGGCGGCTGCATTATGCCAAAGATCTGAAGATTTTAGAACAGCTGAGATATTCGGTTGAGACTTGTATATTCTCAATACAATAAAAAGAAATTTATGTATATAAAATTAATTTTAATAGTTGCAAAAAAAAAAATTCTTTGCTGTTGATATAAATAAGTATGTGAATTATATAAATAAATTCAAAGCGTAAACTTGCTACGACTACAACTTTG
This sequence comes from Drosophila busckii, assembly GCF_011750605.1. Taxonomy (NCBI): domain Eukaryota; kingdom Metazoa; phylum Arthropoda; class Insecta; order Diptera; family Drosophilidae; genus Drosophila; species Drosophila busckii. The sequence continues at coordinate 17,462,257 of NC_046605.1, read as the reverse complement.
GTCTGCACAAGCGGCACAGTCTTAAACAAAACTCGCTCATAAAATACGTAAACCATATCTTAATTTAAAAACGTAATATGCACATTTATATGCAAACAAAGGTGCTACATTCCGTTGTCTATTTAATTGTGTGTTGCACCTGCATTTTGCAATGTCGCAATTTCGCTTCTTTTGTGTTGTGCAACTGCAACTGAGCGCAACATTGAATGCATTGTATGATAGTTGCCGTGCCGAAAGCCTTGCGAAGCTGCAAGGATATGGCGAGCGGCACGCGCGCTTTGGCGCTTCAGATGCAACTGAGCCAGAGTAATTTACCATTTTACTTATGCGCGCATGTGTGTGTTTGTTCTTTGTTGTTGCAGGCGTTTGAGGAACTTGAGGAGCTGCTAGCACATCACAACATTTGCATTGCCATTAAGGAGAAGCTTGTCAAGGATTCGGGAGTGGCTGAGGATAAGTCATACGATAGCATTGTGCAAAAGCTGCTCACGAAGCCGCGTGCGCGAGGTAAGTGCAATAACAAAAAAAAAAACCCAACACTTTGCGATTGCAATTTTGAATAAGACACGTCAACAAGTGCGGCGGCGGATTGGAGTCTAGCCTAGCCCCAAGTGCTGGGCGCAGGAAATTGCACAAATTAAATGGAAATCATTTAACCAGCTCTCTTGACTGCCGGCACAGCACAGCTGCTCTCTTCATTTTCATTTTCATTTTCATTTACGTCGCTTATCGTTTACTTTTATTTTCGTTTTACAGTTTTGCTGCGGGGCGCAAGATTTTTTGTACGGAAATTAAAATGTTACGCCATGCGATGCTGTGAATGACAAAAAACAAAATGGCCAAGCGCGCATGCAAATGTAAAAGGTCAAAATATATAATATAAAATAATAAACAAATTGAGCTGCAATTGATAAAAGCAATGTCTTAGTTTTGCATGCAATCAAAATTTCAATTAATATACTATATATATATGATATATGGTCAAAGCAATTGGTCTCCAGCTGCTTGCATTTGATTTAATAGCTGTCCAATGGGCAAATGCACATGCTTGACTTAACCTACGACCTTGTGCGGCTACAAAATACACAAAACATTAATTAGATGTAAGTCCGCCTGCTGTTGATGGGCGCTGGCTCGAGTTGAAAATCACTTAAATTTATATACAATGCGCATTTAAATGCCACTTGAAGCTGCTGACCACACAATGCTGGCAACTTACTTATTTTGGCCCAGAGACAGCCACTTGACGACACAGACAACAGTCAACTGCTAATGATAAGCCCAAGCCCAAGCAGCAGCAGCAGCGCTACGTTTTATTGATAGTCCAGCCACTCGAGTGGGGCTGCTGATGTTGCTTTCCTTTGTTATGAATTTTATTGTTATGGACTTGTCCCGAAATTCGCTGCTTGGCTGCAGTTGTCATTTTCTTATCAGCAGCGCCCATTTGCCCACCTTATGTTTTCATTTCCAAGCGGCTGCTTTTGTTTAGCGTCAAATTTTGAGTCTCTGCTCAAGGCTTAGGCACAGCTCAAGCCTCATCAAGCGCAACAGCAACAGCAACAGCAACAGAGCTGCAGACAATGTTGTCTTGCTTCATTGTCTTTCAGTTCGAGCTCTACAATTATTAAGCGAAAATTTAAAATGCAAACCACAGGCAACACTTTAACGCGATCACTAGCGTGATTTACATATTTGTTACAAGTTCTGCATGAGTGAACTGCTTGGGGTGCCAACTTGTTGGGGGTGCCGTAAAATGCAAAACATGTGCGCTTTAGTTACGAGTCCTTGCCAGTTACAGTCACTGCGCTGTTGAATTCATAGCATAATTTTTCAAGCATACAATACAAGCGGTGCAAACTCACACACACACACACATGCAATCTATTTGTGAACAAAAAGACTTTGTCAGTTTGATTAATCGTTGGCTGGTCAAAGCGTCGCTGCCAGTCAAAAGAGTGAGCGAACCTCTGCTAAACGGCATCAAATCACAAGTCAGCGATAAATAACCTACGCTTTGAACCCTTTGTGTTTGAACCTTTGGCATAGTGCGTTTCGATTTCGATTTGGATTTGCCTGATGGCACTTTTATGTAAATCAAAAGTCACCCAGACAGGTCTCGCCTCAGCAGCAGCAACAGCGCGTGCAATTCAATAGCAATTCCCATTGATTAATGAAAGGCAAAGACAACGAATGTGGCCTTGCTGGGTAATTATTTTTAATATATATTTTTTCTTGTTCTACTGCTGTCACTGGCATGCGATTAATAATAGCAAAGCATAATAAATGCGCTGCGGCAGAAATTTATGTAAACAACGGGGCGTATGATTGACGCAATTTAGGCGTTGTAAAACGCTTTTCGTAGGCGTTCGCCCGTTCATGCCGCGTCACATTAATTGTCAAAAAGTTTTGGCAATCAAACAGCAAAAAATTCAAATTTATGCCACTCAGAGTCTCTGACAAGGTTAACATATTTTATTTTATTTTATAAAAAAGCTTTTCATTTTTTAAGCCATGCAATTTGTATTACCTACCGCACTCCAAATAAAGCTCTCGAACGGCAAAGTGCACGAATTCTCGGCTGCATACAATTAATAAACAATTTTACAGTCTGACAATTAGCAGCGTAAAGCGAGTGCATAACGAGAATTAAATGAAATAAAATATGCGCGAATCATGGGCAGACGGCAGGCGCTGCAGCGCACAGTGGTACAGAAGTGTAAGAGCGTGAAAAAAGGCGAGAGGCTGACACGCTTATAATCAAAGCTAAAGTTATAGATATAGATATAAATATTTGTTTATTTCTTAAACTGTAATTAGACGCTTTTTAGTCAAAAGATAAGCTAAAGTCTTTATATTTTGTACAGAAATTTGAGCACAGTTTATATAAAATTCATTAAAAACTCGTCATGCAGTTTTCAACTTGTTTAAAGTTTATTGCATTGGAGCTGCCAGCAATTCAAAATGGCCGCACACAATTTAGATTTTTATTTCGAAGTTGTGCAACAAACAAGTTAAAGTTGTTATTAACACCTGTGTCGGCAGTATTTAAACTAAAACAAAGTTTTAGTTGCAAGCATAGAAGCTTCTAATACACATTTGTTATATTTTGGCTGTAAACATAAATTAACAACAGCTGGAGCGATACAGAAATCAAAGACAAGTAACATAAAGTAAATAAATCAAATTTATGTGATAAACATATATTTCATATTTACATTTGAAGCTTGCTACAATGTTTAATATTAATAAATAATTTGCACAGATTTAATTACACTTATGTTTGGTTATTATTTAATGCATTACATTGAGATTGTTGACCACAGTGCGCTCGTAAAATCCGCTTACCTTGCATTAAATGCAATTAACATATAACTATCTCGCTTTCTTTTTCTATGCATCTCGCTCTCTCTCTCTTTGCATGGCCAACAGGCGCCATTATTTTTGGCTCGGATCAGGAAGTGCGTCAGGTGATGCGTGCAGTGAGGCGTGCGAATGCAACAGGCGCCTTTTCCTGGATCGGCTCCGACGGGTGGAGTGCGCGCAATCTTGTCTCGGATGGCTACGAACCGGAGGCGAGTACTCAGTTAGCACTAGCACTAACTATTACCATAGTGTGTGTGGTGTGCGTCAGTAACGAGAATTAATGATGTGGCCGGAAATTATGAGCTGAATTGTGCGAGCAAGTGTGATAAATGAGACGTTTTTTTGCTGTTGTTAAAGTTGTTGATGTGCCATGGCCCAGACAAAGGAGTGACGACTGCTGACTGCCGACTGACGGGTTGACGGCTGACGAGTGACTGACTAAGCGGGGTGCAAACGAACTCACGCAGTGACATGACACCAACTACAAATTTATAAATGATAGTAGTACAGCGAACAAAAAAAAAAAAAGAAGAAACGATGGCGATGCGATGCGATGCGCGCAGACAAAATGTTGCGCCATGATGAATTATGGTTTAATTGAAATAAATTATGTGTGGGTGACGAGGGCGCGGTCATGCCGAATTAATTTCGCATGACTCCCCACGCGCCCACGCACGGCACAAGGCAACAGACAGCAGCAGCAGCAGTAGCAGCAGCAGCTGAACTGAAATTAATTACGCATACGCAACGTGAACACTATATAACTGGTTTTTGCTTGCTTTCTACCCATACATAGGTGGAGGGCACTCTTTCGGTACAGCCACAGGCAAATCCTGTCCTTGGTTTTGAGGAATACTTTCTCAACCTGACCGTGGAGAACAACCAGCGCAATCCCTGGTTTGTGGGTAAGCCAACGGGCAATCTGTTTAGCGCTGCGGGTGGTCCGTTCTTAATTATTCGCCAACTTGCTTTTGCAGAGTTTTGGGAGGACCATTTCCAGTGCCGCTATCCGGGCAGCACCAGCACGCCGTACAACAACTACTCACGTGCCTGCACCACAAAGGAGCGACTCTCGAGTGGAGACACAGACTTTGAGGATCAACTGCAGTTCGTTAGCGATGCGGTAATGGCATTTGCTTTTGCCCTCAGGTAAGTTAAGCTGCGCACCGAAAGGACAGACAGACAGACAGACAGACAGCTAAACTAACACATGCTCGCTTACTTATTATTGAACCAATTTGCACAGGGACATGCATCGCGACCTGTGCGGCGGGCGTCCATCATTATGCGATGCCATGAAACCGACTAAAGGCGCCGATTTGCTTAAATATTTGCGCAAAGTGGAGTTCCAAGGTAAGTTTACTTACAATTTATTTGCTGCATTTACTGATTTAATGGCAACATAACTTAGACTCGGGCCGACTTGCAAATATGGCAAAAATCGGGCAAGCCCCAAGCAGCTTAAATATAATAAACTACAGTTTGTTATGGCTCAAAGCTGATTGCGCTGTGTGGAAGTTGCTCATGATAGGAATAGTAAACAGTGAAATAAAAGCAATAGTTGCTATAAAAATAAGGAATATATTTTCACTATTTAGCAGCAATTTAATCAAACACTTAACAAGTAGCATAAGCCGATATATAAGATAAATAGCGATATATAAATTGAATTCGTACATTCATTAACTACTTATAAATTATAAAATTACACAGAACATAAAAATGAAGCTTGGCTATAAAAGTTTTTCTTGCACTTATTGCAAACTCAAGCGATAAACTAATTCAATACTAAGCAAGAAGTAATAATTTATACACTATATTTTATTTGTTATTAAAGCATTGAAGCCTAAGTGCCCATATGCCAGCCTGTATTAAATTAAAGTATTTCTGAGCTTAAATTTTCACTCAAAATATTTCTATATAGAATCAAACCAATAAAATCTTATCAGGCTCTGCGACTACTACCATAAAGTTTAATACAGAATTCCGACTTAAATGTACGAATTTTAGTGAAAGCTCTCACAACTGTCCAAATAGTTACTAAGTATCTATGACAGCAAATTTTACGTGGCCAACGTTTGATAATCCCAAAAACTTAAGTACGCTCAGTGATATAACCAATTACTAGTGGCCATAATAATGCTACTTACCGCTGACAAGTTGAAAATAAGTTTAGAGCTGTTTATTGATTATTTGCTGGCTGTTTCAAGAGCCAACGCATGTTGTAACTTTAAGATGTGAACAATGATTCAACTGATTTGCTGTAATACAAGTTTCATTGCAAAAGTTTTGACAACTGTTGCTGGAGCTTGCAAAGTGTTGCGCAAATAAGTTCAGCAGCTTGGAGCTGGGCTAGTCATAGATATGTGGCCACAAAGGCGCATTGGCCATGCGCTCGAGTGGAAAATTGACTTGCTTGTCATCGTCATTGAACTCAATTTGAAATTCAATAAATTATACAAGAAAGCTCAGCTCAGCCGCAACACAAGAGCAACGGAAACTGGAGCAGGCGCAACCGCAGGGGCTTAACGGGCTGACGCAAAAGCGCGCAAATTGTCAATTTTCTGATAAAAGGCTGCCAAGCTGTTGGCAAGTGATGGGCTCAAGGTTTGCAAGGGACTAGGCGACTAGGCGACTAGTTGGGGCGCATCAAAGGCGTCAGGCCGTAAACGCACTTCACAATTTCATTCATTCATTCATTTTTTATTGCACAGGCCTCAGCGGTGATGATTTTCGCTTCGATAGCAACGGCGATGGACCCGCTCGCTATAATATCATACACTTTAAGCAGTCGACGCCAGGTCAATACCATTGGGTCAAGGTGGGCGAGTATATGGAAGGTGTACTACGTCTGAATATGTCGGGTAAGCAGCAGCAGCAGCAACAAGTCAAAATTCTAGTCTACATATTCATTCGCATGCCTCTACATTGTTCCCATCCACAGAGGTGAAGTTCAAACTGTTGCATCCGAAGCCACCGGAATCTGTCTGCAGCCTGGACTGCGAGCTTGGACAGGCCAAGCGATACGTTGAGGGCGAAAGCTGCTGTTGGCACTGCTTCAATTGTGCAAGTTATGAGGTAAGTGCAATTTTTATACATCAAGCAGCAGCAGAAGCAACAGCAACAAAAACCATTTAAATTTAATGCATTCAGCTGCTGGCTCGATTTGAGGTTAAGCGCAGCAACTGCAAAGTGAACGAAGCAAAAGAAATTGGCAACCAAGTTTCGTAATTTATTTGCAAGGCTTTTGTCTTGATTGAAATGTAATGTACTGAATTATTGTGAGTGTGGCGCACAGACTATGAAACTGTCTGGCCCCCCCACCCCACACCCACAATAAACGAGCAGCAATGGGCGAAGCAATCGCTGAATGAAATGCGAAAAATCTGTGAAAAGTTCCAGCAGCAGCAGCAGCGATAAATTGAAATTGATAAACGAGCTCTGGGAGTGAACAATATCGAGGACATGCTTCAAATATTTCCAATAAGACCATATTAAATTCGTAGTCGTAAGCAGCTGCTTTAACAATTAGTCTTTGTCTTAACTTAATTTAAATGTCAAGCATTTCCATGTGCAAAATCAAAAGTTGCTAAAAAGGATTTATGTGCATTTTGCTATTAAGCAAATCGAACATAAATATTAAGCAGCGATTGTTGAAATGTAATAAATTCAAATGTGCGAAGAACAGCTAAAAATAGAAGCGTTATCTCTTAATTTATGTATTTATTATAACAATGTAATTTACCATATTTATTTAATTATTTATTTAATGTCAACTATGTACAGTCGACGATAAAAGAAAAGGATTACAAAAAATATTTAAAATTAAATTTAAAAATTTAGTTTTTAGATTTGATAAACTTATAGATTGGCAGTGCTAAACAGGCCCAACATTCGTTGCAAACTCAGTCAGGTCTGGGTTAGTGTTAATTATTAATAGTTAAAAAAGTTAAACAAAATATTTTAGTTAGTGTTAATTATTAATAGTTAAAAAAGTTAAAATAGATTAAAGGCCTCTGTGTAGATAACAGAGTAAAGTTTGTTGTAAGCAGCACAGAGTACTCGAAGGGGAAATTTAATTGACATATGAACAGATTAAAGCTTTAGCACTAGGCCTTAAACTAAGCTTAATTAATTACCTAACTAAATACAAAATCAAGCACAATACTTTGAATTAACAATTTTTGTTGCAGTTTATAAAAGTATTAGGCAAGGAACTAGTTTTAGTATTTATTTACAAGCTTAATTATTATACTAAAATAATAACTGAAACTGGGAAGTGCTAGCTGCTCAGTTTGAATAAAAAAATTGCGCTGTGTAAGCTGCGAATAAATAAAAACAATCAACATTGAACTTTAACGCATATATAATTTAATATATGTATTATATCATTTGTAGATACGACATCCAGACGATGAAACTCAATGTAACTTATGCAAGATGGGCACGTTGCCGGATGCGCATAAGACACACTGTCGACCCATTCCCGAGGTCTATCTGCGGCCGGAGTCTGCCTGGGCCATTGGCGCAATGGCATTCAGTGCTACTGGTATTTTAATAACGCTCTTTGTCATCGGCGTGTTTGTTAGGTAAGCGTTAGTTTGCCAATTTGTGTGTGACCAGCAACTTTTGCTTTGCATTGCAATTAAAAAGTTTTTCACTGGCACATAAAATGCATTAATTGGTCAACGCTTATAAATTCTTCGACTCATTCGCTCTCTCTTTCTATCTCTCTCTCTCTGGCAGGCACAACGAAACGCCCATAGTGCGTGCTTCAGGACGTGAGCTGAGCTATATACTGCTGGCTGGCATATTCATGTGCTATGGCGTGACCTTTGCGCTGGTGCTGAAGCCCACAAATATTGTGTGCGCTATACAGCGGTAAGTTGGGCGGAGCGTTGTGGGAGCAGCTAAGCCAGTTTAACTTAATGTGTCGCTTATAGCTTTGGCGTCGGCTTCTGTTTTACGGTCGTTTATGCCGCGCTGCTGACCAAAACGAATCGCATAGCGCGCATCTTTAAGGCCGGCAAACAGTCGGCGAAGCGACCCTCATTCATCAGCCCCAAATCCCAGCTAGTGATTTGCACGTGCCTGGTCTTCGTGCAGGTGAGAGCAGCAATTGCTACTGCTCATGCTTACAGTTGCTCATGGTATGTTTTTTTTCTTTCCCAGATTCTGATAAATATCATTTGGATGATAATTGCGCCATCTCATGCAATGCATCATTATCCCACACGCGAGGATAATCTGCTGGTCTGCGATTCGTATATAGACGCCTCCTATATGATTGCGTTCTTCTATCCGATACTGTTGATTGTGGTCTGCACTGTTTACGCGGTGCTAACGCGTAAAATACCCGAAGCGTTTAATGAATCGAAGCACATTGGTGAGTTGCTCAGTTCGCGCACATTAATCAAATTGATTTGCTTATTTTTCGGTGCATTGCAGGCTTCACCATGTACACCACTTGCGTCATCTGGTTGGCCTTTGTGCCGCTTTACTTTGGCACAGCGAATCACGTGCCGCTGCGGATAACGAGCATGTCGGTGACCATTAGCCTGTCGGCCAGTGTAACCATTGCGTGTCTCTTCTCGCCGAAGGTAAGCGCTACAATTAACTATTATTGAGTATACGCCACCGCATGCCACATGAGCACTCAATTTTTCAGTCATTCAAGCTATTTGCAGCGCCATTAAGCTCACACCCCAGCCACACACAAAATGCTGCTCATAATGCTTCGTTATTTGCTTAAGAGCTGCGCTCCTGTGGCAGTTAAAGTAGTTGCAGAATTTTTGGCATTGCTTTGGCCTTGCGCGCTGACTTTACTGCACTTTACTTAACATTTAAGTTGACCAACAATTTTGTGCGACCCCAGAGACTTGCAGCTTGCTTAAGCTGTCGCATTAAGTTTACAGCTGCGTTGGCTTGAATTGTTAAGCAGCAGGGCTATAAAATATGAAGCAGCAAACATAGCATAAGCGTTGAGTCAAGGATTAGTGTTGGTTATTAAGTGGCTTGCAACCATTTCTCAATAAACAAAATGGCTTTTTGAAAATGCAACTATCGCTGTCCAGTTACAAACTCCAGAGCATGTCAGAATTGTTATCATAAAATGTATCGTAAATAGCAAACAGTGCTACCTTTATTAGCCAACAATGGAACTTTGTCTGCAGCGACAAATGTCTGCTTGGGTTAACGTTTGCTATCAGATGTCATATAAAGTATACGCTTAGTAGTACTGAAGGTACAGCAAAGCGAGTGCGAGCTACACCTGCTGTAAACACCTCGAGCCATAAAAATGCAATTTACTATTTGCCATTTTGGCCAACTAGCAGCAACGTTCGGGGTCAACAATAACAGAAGCCCAAGGGACGTCGACGACTGTAAGCCAACCAGGATCACTGAACTGTAGTGTTCAAGCTTTGACACGCCCCCAGGGCGACAGGCGACAGGCGACGGCAGCAGAGCTACTGAGCAACTTCCGACTGCCGTTTGAGTCAACACTGCTTGCTATTGTGCCGGCCATTGTGACTGCCTGCCTGCCCAACGTTGCTGTTTTCTTTGCCCAACACCAACAGCATGAATAGCAGCGAATAGCAGTACGACGAGCAGCAGTGCCGCATCCGGCTGGGCTGCTTCCGTTGTTTGTTTTTGCACAAGTAAAACAATAACAAACAACAACAAATGGCAGGCAAACAGCACAATGTCAGACCAAGGCGACGAATCTCAATGCGTTTTCTAGCGCTGCATAAGAAACGCATAAACATCAACATCAACGTCGAGTCGCCGTCCCCAACCCCAACCCCACCCCATGTCCATTTATTGCCCAAAGTGCTGCTGACCTTAGCAAATAATTGCCACGAACTCAAATTGCGGTTAAATTACTAATGAAAATAGTCATAAGTACGTGTGCTTAGTGGTTGAATTTTACTTTGCTTTGCTGTGTGTGCAACCGTGCGTATGATTAATGTGCCACTGAGCAATAATTGCTGCACATTAGGGTGTGTCGATTTCTACAGCGGAAGTTAAAGCGAAATATATGAAACGTTGCTTAGCTTAACTTAAGTTTATACATTTTTAGCTTAAATACTATTGTGCTTAATTTAAAAATTGCTCAAATATAACAAATTTCATAAGTTGCGTTGCGTATTTTGTTTTTTAATGCATTAAAAGAATTGTTGTTGCAATGCTGTACACATTTTTAAATAAGCTTTCATTATACACTTTGATATTTTTGTTAAAAATGGAAAAAGGGTATCATGAAGTTGTGCAAATGTAAGAAACAGGGAGAAGGAGGCGTGGCAGACCCCATAAAGTATATATTTTCTTGATCAGCAAGACTAACTGAGTGGATATAGCCATGTCCGTCCTGTCCGTCCGTCTGTATGAGTGCGTGTTTCTCAGCAACTATAAGAGCTAGAGCAACCAAATTGGTATGTAGGTGCTCCTATATCCAGGACACTACGCTTTTATTTTTTTTTAATTTCCTCCCCCCTCCCTCGCAAATTCGAAAAAATCGATTATAGGCAGTAAATAATCTTTAAAATCTAAAATAAACAAAAAGATTGACCAGTCAGTTTTCACCGTTTGTAAAATTTGCGAAATGTTCGGATAAAATAACTTAGAATTAATTTACATTTGCCAATTTCAATATGACAGCGGGCAGTGCCCGGTGCAGACGCGCATACAAACGTCGCTGCCGACGCAGCGCGGGGTCGCTGCTGACGCTACAGCGAAAACGAGCTGTGACGCGTTAGCTGTTTTGTGTGTATGTGGTTGTGAGTGCATGTGTGTGTTTGCTGCAATGCTCTAGTCAAAGTGTATCTTAAAGTTGGTGGCGCCCAACTTTAATTTGTCCACTTGTTTTTTAATGCGTTCAAAGAATTGTTGAGGCTTTTTGCTGTGCACATATTTAAATATTTTATTATTTATTTCATTTTATTATTAATATGTAAATGACAACAATAATCCCTTTGCAATTAGCAAGTGAGCTAATTCTTTTGTACGCTTTGCTTTGCATCTCTAGCTGTACATAATACTCATACGACCGGAGCGCAATGTGCGGCAGAGCATGATGCCACCACGAGGCGGCAACTTGCATCGCACCGCAGGCACCGGTCCATCTTCCATGATGGCAGCAGCGGTGGTGACGGCAGCCACCTGCGCCCAGGAGGAGAAACTACAGAGACATATCACGCCCACTGAAACAGGTAGGTGGCCAAAGTTCTGGCTGCGGCTGCGGCTGCGTTCACTAACAATTGGCTGGCTAATCCTTTTTGCAGAGCACTCAGTAATTAAGGCCAAGAAGCTGTGCGAAATGGCCACACAGACAATTGCCATAACGAGCATACTGACGACACTGGACGCCCATGCGTATAGCCAAATACCCTATGCGGATCAGTTTGTGACGAACAATACGACGAGCAGCACGCCCACAGCAGCTGCGAATGGCTTAGAGACGACGACGACGACGACGACGACGACGACGACGACGACGACGACGGCACCAACAGTGGGGACGACAACTGATGAGCAGGTGGTTGCCAATAACAACAAAATCAATCAGCAGCAACATGGCCAAAGCAACCAAATTGAAGCAAATCTGGCAACGCCAGAGGCCACAACAAATGGCAGCCAGCGTGGGCCGGTGCTGCAAACGAACTTATAGCTAAACGCACAGCAATTGCAGCAGCAGCTGCTCAAAGAGCAACAGCGTCAGCTGGAGCAGCAGGCAGCAGCTGAAGCCGCTGGCAGCGATGCGGCAAGCAATGGCAGCGGCAGTGGCAGCCACAAGAAGCGAGCTGCGATTCCTGTCTAAGCTGCCGCAGCTTGTTGTACCTAAATCATAATTTAATGTGAACCCTTGAGAAAGGCCCAACGAAACCAAAAATGAAACAAGCTAAATATACGCAACACATATATAAAATATAAAATATAGTTAAAGCAAAAACTTTGTCAGAACTTCAATTGTTTGATTGCGCAACGTTTTAAATGTTTAATTGTAAGTAAAACAAAAAAGAACACAAAAAATCAATTGTGATATAATTTCAAAAATGTGTGTTTTCAAAAACGGAATCTTGTTGTCAGCATTAATTAGTGTTAGCTCTAGGTTTTCTAAATGTGTACTAGCCACTTAAGTTAGCTTTAATATATAAGTAACTAACTATTGCCAAGTGGTTGCTGCCGCTGGCAATCATTGGGCGGCAATCCCTTGGCAATTGCAGCAATTGCATTTATTGTGTTGTGCTGAGCCCAGCAACATGGTAGATTTAATTGTAAACAAAGCAGCTTCAGAATTTAAATATAGTTAGGCAAGCGACGCAGTGTCAAAGGCAAATTGTATATAATTAAAAATAATATCAAAGCAGCAGTTTTAATTTCAAGCAACTGAAGCAGTGATAAATGGAAAGAGATAACACGCAACTAAGAATAAACTACACACACACACACACATAGCGATTAAGCAAAACTCTAGCCAAATTAACATAATTTTAATACGTGTTAGCCAAATATGAGTGTTGAGTGTAAATAAATGTAAATTGTGTATGTCGCCTAACTAATTAATTCATAAATAAATAAATATATTTGCATGTATTAACTAAAGCTATGTTACTATTGATTAAAACTAAATAAATAACGAGAGCAAACAGCCGCCATATGTATGTTGTTAATTGTCATGTGTATATTTACGACAACGCTATCAATAAATATCTAAATTAAAAATTAAATATTGTTCATTAATTTGTGGCAAGCAGCAAAGCCTCGCCTGCGTCCAGCTCCAAGTGGGACACACTGTAGCTTTGCCTGTGGGTGGGTGGGTGGTTTAAGTTACACTTAAGTGTCAGAGTCTGCATGTTTCAAACTGGCTACTTACCCCTCTGTTTTGCTGGCGCCCACGCTGCGTATGAGCAACTTGAGTGTGCTGGGCAAAGTTTTGTCAAACTCGCGCAAATCGACGCTGACTTTGGCTGCACCAAAGTTTGCCGCATAGACGATGCTGCCAGCGCCAGCAAGTGTACTACAAGCCAAAAGGATTCAAGAATTAATAACAAACCAAGCCTAAGCCTTGACCTGAAACTCACCGCTTAACGACGAAGACTTCCTCAGTGTGTGCGCGATACTTGACGCTGCCGTTTTGCAATATCGTCGAACTGCGACGCAGCGCCACAAGCGACTTGTAAATCTTCAAATGCGAGTGCGTTGCTGCTTCCTCGCTGGCCACATTAATCGTCTCATAGTCTGCAGCCAGCGGCAGCCAAGTGCGTTCACCAGTCGAAAATCCCGCATTCTTGCCGCTGCTCCAGTGAAACGGCGTGCGCTCCGGATCTCTGGTGTAGTGCTCGTAGTTCTGCGCATCGGAATTGCAGCCCCAGGGATCGACAGTGTCCTCCCAGCTAATCCAGCCATCGGTCATGCCCAGCTCCTCGCCCTGGTAGGTTACGCTCGCTCCTGGCAGCACCATCACCAGCATATTCATTGCATCTATGTGCTCCACGCCATAGCGACTCGCCGCACGCCGCTTGTCGTGATTGCCCAGCACCCAGTTGGCCGTGCGTCCAGCTGGCATATTCTGCAGCCACAGATCAATGGCCAGCTGCACATTGCTGGCGCTCAGCGGGCCCTGCTCCATAACAGTTATGAAATTAAAGTTGAACGGCAAGTGCGCGCCATTGACTGAGCTGTTGCCATAGAACTGCATGGTGAACCAGGCGGGCGAGTAGGTCTCAATGAGCAGCACGCCCGCGTCGCCGCCAAAGATGCGCTGATGATCGTCGAGTACCTGTCGCCACTGATAAACCATGTCCACAGTCTCTGGCTGATTCTCTATGTACTTTGTAGTCAAATACGCGCGATCTTCAACGTCCTCAATGGCATTGGTGAGCTCCTCGTCTGGATACTGACCCTGCGCATCGCGCTGCACCTCGAAAAGCGGCGGCAGCGCATCGCATCTGAAGCCAGCGACGCCCTCCTTAAGCCAATAGCGCAGCACGCGCTTCATTTGCTCCACCACAGCGGGATTGCGATAGTTCAGATCCGGCTGCTGCACTGCAAATTGATGCAAATAGTACTGACCACGCTGCTCATTCCACTGCCAGGCGGTGCCGCGAAAGTATTGATTCCAATTCGTAGGCGGCTCACGCTTGCCCGTGCTGCTGTTCAACCTGCCATCATGCCACACATAGTAGTCCTCGTAGCCTCGCTCACGTGCCACCGACTTCTTGAACCAAACGTTCTCATCACTCGAGTGATTGGGCACAAAGTCGAGTATGATCTTGATGCCCAGCTCGTTGGCTCGCTTGATCAGCGCGCGAAAATCGTCGAGCGTGCCGTACTCCGGTTGTATGTCATAGAAGTCGCTGATGTCGTAGCCAAAGTCCACCATGGGTGACTTGAAAATGGGCGACAGCCAAGCTGCAGTTACGCCCAAGTCTTTGAGATACTCCAACTCGCTGGTTATGCCATTCAGGTCGCCAATGCCATCGCCATTGGAGTCCTTAAACGAGCGTGGATATATTTGATAGAACTGCGCGGTTTGCCACCACTCCTTGCTCGCTGGCTTGCTGGCTGCCTTATCCTGACAGGCTAGAGCAAGCGCAGGCAGCCATAGCAAGCTCAGCAGCGTCTTAAATGTTCGATTTGCTTTCATTTTGCTTGGGCGCGCAGCTATTGATGTTGCCTTTTATAGGCTTGCGGGCCAGGCACAGAGATAAGCAGAGATAAGCCTTGACTTTGGCAGTGGAAACTTTCGGAACGAAACTTTGCAGCTCCAGTGCATTGCCAAGCAATTGAAACCACGCACTTAAGATTACGGCGCTATTAAGTTGCCAATGCAACGGTAGTTTACACTCAAGGTAGCTAACGCTGCTTCTTCTTTCTTATACAACTATCTAGGAAATTCAATATATTTATTCACTTCAAAATTATATAGACACTAGTCAGCTTATTTATTGTGACAAGCAATACTACATTTTGCTATATATCGTTTTATTTATTTATAATTTGTTATGTGGATTAGCTTAAGTTGTAAAACATTTATTATTAATTAATTGAAAGTGGCAGCGCAAATGTTTTGAATTCCATTTTAAACAATCAACAAACATTTTTGAAATATTATAGAAAGTTTGAGGTTTATCATAAAAATAAACGCACACTGAACTTTTTAATTAAATCAAAAATGCAAAAGCGCGTTAAATTGAATTGAATATTCGCAACAATTTTATAAACTAAAATAGTTGCGAACTGCGCGATTATTCGCACTCAGCTTGAAGTGAATTCTATTTTCCAGTCTAGCCAAGTTGCGTTGTTGATTTTTTTGTTGCTTCTTTTCCTTTCTGTTGAACTTCACTACGCACTTGACTTTTAATGCTCCCCAAGCACTTGAGCTCTGGGTAAAACCTGAGCTACGACCGTCTACTTGAGGTTTGCTTATCATTTAAGCCCATTTAAGCTTTTGGCCTGCAGGCGAACGGCGAGCGTCTGTATAAAAACCCAAGCCAGGCCGCTTAGAACTTAAGTCATTAAAATGCAACGTTTCCAACTGCTAATTCCGCTGCTCTGCTGTCTGGCAGCGCTTGGCCTGGCATGCCAGGACACAGCAGCAACAACAGGAGCAGCAGCAGCTAGCAAGGACTGGTGGGAAACTGCGCAGTTCTATCAAATATATCCACGCTCGTTTAAGGACTCCAATGGCGATGGCATTGGCGACCTGAATGGCATAACCAGCGAGTTGGAGTATCTCAAAGACTTGGGCGTAACTGCAGCTTGGCTGTCGCCCATTTTCAAGTCACCCATGGTGGACTTTGGCTACGACATCAGCGACTTCTATGACATACAACCGGAGTACGGCACGCTCGACGATTTTCGCGCGCTGATCAAGCGAGCCAACGAGCTGGGCATCAAGATCATACTCGACTTTGTGCCCAATCACTCGAGTGATGAGAACGTTTGGTTCAAGAAGTCGGTGGCACGTGAGCGAGGCTACGAGGACTACTATGTGTGGCATGATGGCAGGTTGAACAGCAGCACGGGCAAGCGTGAGCCGCCTTCCAATTGGCTGCAGGCATTTCGCGGCAGCGCTTGGCAGTGGGTGGAGGAGCGTCAGCAGTACTATCTGCATCAATTTGCAGTGCAGCAGCCGGATCTGAATTATCGCAATCCCGCTGTGGTGGAGCAAATGAAGCGCGTGCTGCGCTATTGGCTGAATGAAGGCGTCGCTGGCTTCAGATGTGATGCGGTTCCAGTGCTGTTTGAAGTGCAGCCCGATGCGCAGGGGCAGTATCCGGATGAGGAGGTCAGCGGCTTGACTGACGATGTGGACAATCGCAGTTATCTCAAATCGGAGCTGATTGAGAATCTGCCAGAGACCATCGACATGGCCTATCAATGGCGCACAGTCATGGACGATTACCAGCGCATTCATGGCGGCGATACGCGCGTGCTGCTCATTGAGACCTATGCGCCTCCCGCCTACACTATGCAGTTCTATGGCAATCGCTCCGTGGAGGGCGCGCATTTGCCCTTCAATTTCAATCTGATTACTGTGCCCGCCAGCAGCGGCTTCTCTGCGAAGTCGGTGAAGACAGCAGTGGACAATTGGCTGCTCACAATGCCGGCGGGTCGTGTGGCCAACTGGGTGATAGGCAATCATGATCAGCGACGTGCGGCCAGTCGCTATGGCGTGGCTCATACGGATGCAATGAATATGCTGGTGATGCTGCTGCCTGGCGCCAGTGTCACCTACCAGGGCGAGGAGCTGGGCATGACCGACGGCTGGATTAGCTGGGCAGACACCAAGGATCCCGCCGCTTGCAATTCGAACTCCGAGACTTATGAGCAGTTCACGCGCGATCCTTCGCGCACGCCCTTCCACTGGAGCAGCGGCGCCAATGCGGGCTTCAGCACAGCCAGTCAGACTTGGCTGCCGCTGGCGGAGAACTACAAGACGCTGAATGTTGAGGTAGAATCAGCAGCTGCACACTCGCATCTGCAGATCTACAAGTCGCTGGTGGCGCTGCGTCGCAGCTCCAAGACGCTGCAGTGGGGCGCCACCAAATACGCCGTGCTCAATGAGCAAGTGTTTGTGGTGAAGCGGTAAGTGCTTTGCCATTGATAACTGGATAACTAACCGACTTGGCGTTTTATGTTTAGCTCGCTGGCGGGCTCGCCGAGCTTCGTTTATGTGGCCAACCTTGGGGAAAGTGCTGCTGTCACTGTTAACCTCAGCGAGTTTGACAAGAGCCTGCCTAGTCTATTGACGTTACGCATACGCAGCATAGACTCGAGCAAGGCTGAGAAGTAAGTTGCTAATTAGATCTAGCACAAGCAGTTAACTTATTTATTTTCTCAACTGCTTTTTCAGCTCTTTGTATGAAAGCAACGGCCTGAGCTTGGCTGCCGGCGAGGCTCTCGTGCTGAGCTCCAACTGAGCTGCCCGTGGTCTAGCCAATTAAATTTACTCACGCATACTTGTAAAAACTTCTCACAAACACACACACACACACACACACACCCCCGTTGCATATTTCGACGTGTTGCTTTGACTCAAAGCAAATATGCCGTCACTTGCATAAATAAATAAATAAACAAGCCAACAAAACAAACCACTCGACATGCCTAAATACATGTACAGCCAAAGTATGTCTGTCTGTCTGTGTGTGTGCAAAGATAGGCTCAAGTACACACGCACACATATGTCTGCGTGTGTGTGCGTTGGGGTTGGCGTGCCATTTAAAGTGTTTACACACAAATTAAAGTCAAGCAGCGCAGACTCTTGTATTTTATACTTTGTGTGCTCAAATCAGCAGCCAGCGCTTCCACCGAAAGGTAAAGAATGCGTAATACTAAATAAATACTAGCAAAAGTGCGGGGCGCCTCATGATGCTAAATCAACGTAGAAGCGCACACTTGCATTGCTTTGATCTCAATTGCTGCTGCTGCTGCGAGTGTCGTGGGTATTAAAAAATTAATTTTAGCATTTCTTTCAATATAAGCGCAGAGAGCAGCAGATTTGAGCAGCTGTTTTCACTTCATTGGCCAGCAGGCTATGCCAAAAGTAATTTAATTGCGTTTGCACATGTCTAATGTCTGGCGCGCACGCAATTGAAATTTATATTACGCATACGCCATGTCGTTTACCTATGCGGCCTACGCCTGTGCGTAGCTAAAATAGCAGCAACAATTGCGCTGCCTGCTCATGTTAAATATAGATTAATTAAAATTAATTTAGTGCAGACAATTCAATATGCAAAGTTTATTAACTTGAAGCAGTTTTCATTTGTCATTTGCTTTTATTTCTATTTAATGTTGCATGCACTTCAAAAACTTTTGTTTCTGCTTTGTGCCCAGCAAGTTTTTTTTGCACTTAATAAGCTTAAGTGATGAAAGTTCAATTAAGCAAATGACGCTTATTTTATTTATTGGCTGCACATAGTTTTGCGTATTTTAATTTTTTTCCTGCAGCAAAAGTTTGCTAAGTTTTGCTTTTGATTTAAATATGCTGCCTAAATGTTACTATTTTATTTTATGAACAGCTTAAGCTTTGTTTTGTATTCAAATTTTAGTGCAAAGTTCTTAAATTAATTTTGAATCGGTCTAAGAGGCTTAGGGTCTGTGTCTGGAATGCACAAAGCTTGAATATTTCTTTCATTTCATTTTTTTCATTTTGATAAACCACAAAATTTGTCCTCTCAACCAGCAACAAATTAGCAAAGCTTACAAAATATTTATGTAGAGCAACAAAAAAAAGAACGAAGAAGAAGAAAGCACAAAATTCTTGTGTAAATGGCCGCGTGAGCCATTGGCCCATTAAAAGGGTCGCTGCGGAAAATTCATTGGCGAGCAGCGACTGCTGCTGCTGCTGCTGCTGCGCCTGACACTGAGGCACTTTACCTAAGCGCACGTGACCTGAAGCCTTAAAGATTGTGTACATATGTACATAGGCGCGTATGTGGCATGCCACCTGCTACGTTTTCTTTTCCTTTTGTTGCTGCTGTTGTTGTTGTTGTAATAATGAACTTAATTTGCCGTAGAGAGGCTGCTTAAAAAATCAACGCACCTTGGATTATATTCTGAGTTGGTTGCTGCCAAGATTTACGTTACGGCCCCAAAGCAAACACACAAAACTTTTAGCGCTGCGTGGAGAACTTTGAAATACATTAAGTTTGTAATCTGTAGTAATTTAGCTTGCGGAAGGAAGCAACCGAACATTTACTAAATGTATTCCAACTACGACAACACGTGCATATTAATCTGAGCTGAGCACGCATTGTGCTTTGACTTTTCTGAAATTTTTACTACCACTACCCCTAGACTTGTCGTTGTCGCCTATTAAGCTGTTAACGAGCTAACATGGATACTTTTGTTGTCCATCTGTTGTTTGTAGTAGTAGCAAACCAAATGCTAAGCACGTGCTTTGGTCAGCTGCGCTTTAAAACTTTGCTCAAAACCACAAGCTCACTTGTTTAAAAATATATTTTATGCATTTTTAAATACATTCGTTTGAGCCTGCACTAAATCAATTAAATATTTATGCAAAATATAGAGCCAGACAGCTCGACTAACGTTTAAAGCCAAACTAAAATGTAACTGGCTATGCAAATATTAAATACAAATAATGTTGAATATCACATTCTTATTTTATCACATTCGATATTAAAAGGAGATGGTAACTCTGGTTTTAAGAACTTCTTTCTTCTTGCTGCGACCCCCGAACTGTGTAGACGTCTAAATATTGTTTTTTCTTAAAAGTGATAAATAACATAAAAGCAATGCAAGGAAAAGAACTAATAAAACAAGAAATAATAATACAAACAACAGCTTAATTGTGTTACGAATTTAATGAACAATCTATGGATATTATAACGCCTGGGATTGCTTTGAACTGACTGGATTAAACTTGAGAAACACATTTTTAAGTTGACGCTTCCTTCACACATATATTTAACAAATAATAAGAAATTTTTAAACGTAAACGTTTTGCCACAGCTGATTCGTTATAAGCATAGATTAGTTAGTTAGTAATTCAATTATTTTTAATCTTTTTCACTCACTTTAAGTTTAAAGAATGTTGTAGCATCGATATAAATATAAATAATAGCGTGTGAATTACTTTGTAACTGTAGCTAACTGTAAAGTTAGTGGCACAAGCGAATTTATTAGCACGTTAAGTGCTGCAGCTAAATAACGTTGATAGTTGATTGCTCATTTAGTATTTATGCTGCCATTCCAGCAATTTACTTGTAGCTGGCGCATCGCATAGCTCAAAGCTAAGTCTCCATTATAATTTTGTTCAATTTTTTATGACTAAATTAAAAAGCCAACCAAGCTGCTTGACTGTCGCACATAGCGACGGCAAGACAGACAGACAGACAGACGCAGGCAGCGTTGCGTGTCAAGGTGCTGGTAACTGACGTAAGTGCAACAGTACGTATGCGTGATTTGTGTGTCTTATCAATCACGACTAATGGAATTTCTTTAGCTTACTTTTTCTTTTGCCGCCGCCGCATACTCGAGACAGACAAAGTTCTGCAATAATTTGTAATAACCTCCCCGAAAATTGAAAAGTTTTTGCCACGTAGCTGAGCTCCAATGACTTTTATTTTGTTTGGCAACAACTTGTGGCAAGACGCACACACACACACACACACACACATATAAATTAGAAATACAATTAAGCAGATTCCACAATCAAAGCCGCATGTGGCTGCAGCGTTAGGCTGCTCAATGAAATGCTGGCACTAAAATTGAAATTTAATTAATATATAAATTTTGTTTATATTTTTTGTTATATTTACCCAACGCTTGCCTGCGCCTGTGGATTGGCCAGCTTGACCTTGTAGCTCTCCTTGGCGTACAAAGGAGCGGCCAGATCGATGCCACTGACAGCGCTGTCCAGCACATTGGCAATGAGCACATAACTGGGCTGTCCACTCAACGAGCGCTTGATGCCCAGCACATTGTCGCCCACGGCCGCGTATTTGGTATTGCCAAGCTGCAAAGTCTTGGACTGGCGCAGCTGATGCAGCTGCTTGTACAGCTGCAAGTGACTGGAGCTGGCGGCGCCCTCAGTGGCCACATTCACTGTCACATAGTTGGGATTAATGGGCAGCCAGGTGCTGCTGTTGCTGGAGAAGCCAGCGTTGGCCTCGCTGCTCCAGTGGAAGGGCGTGCGGGACGGATCACGCGTAAACTGCTGATAGATTTGCTCATTGGAGTTGCAGGCAGCGGGATCCCGCGAATCGGCCCAGCTGATTTCCAAATCAGTCATGCCCAGCTCCTCGCCCTGATACGTGACGCTCACCCCTGGCAAAAACATTTGCAGCATGTTCATCAAGTCGATGCGCTGCTCGCCATAGCGACTGCCCACGCGACGCTGATCGTGATTGCCCATCTGACAATTGGAATATAAGCATATATGCATATAGTTTAATTATATGCGACTTACCACCCAATTGGCTGTTTGACCCGCTGGCATCTGCGACAACCAACTGTTGATAATTTTAACAAATCCCGGCGCATTTAGCTGCGTGTTGTTCTTATCGCCATTGCCGCCGATGATGAACTGAAAGTTGAAGGGAATCTGCGCGCCCTTGGCCGTGCGATTGCCATAGAACTGCATTGTATAGTCCAGACCCGACCAGGTCTCCACCATAATGACGCGCGTATCGCCGCCATGCACGCGTTTGTAATCGTCGAACAGCTGACGCCATTGATAAATCATGTCCACCGTTTCAGGCTGATCCTGCGTATAGATATGCTTCAGATACGAGGAGTCATCTGGATCGTCTGTATAACCGCTGAGCGGCTCATCGGGATATCTGCCAGTTGCATCTGCAGGCACCTCAAAGCACCAGGGCATGGCATCGACGCGGAAACCAGCAACACCACGATTCAGCCAATAGGTGAGCACGCGCTTCATTTGCTCCACCACAGCGGGATTGCGATAATTCAAATCCGGCTGCTTCACTGCAAACTGATGCAGATAGTACTGACCACGCTGCTCATTCCACTCCCAGGCGCTGCCGCGGAATGCCTGCAGCCAATTGGACGGCGGCTCACGCTTGCCCGTGCTGGCATTGAAGTAACCATCATGCCACACATAGTAGTCCTCGTAGCCTCGCTCACGTCGCACTGACTTTTCGAACCAAACGTTCTCATCACTCGAGTGATTGGGCACAAAGTCGAGTATGATCTTGATGTCGCGCTGCTTGGCTGCAGCTATGAGCTCATCAAAGTCCTCCAGCGTGCCATACTCATCCTGTATGTCGAAGAAGTCCGCAATGTCGTAGCCAAAGTCAGCCATGGGTGATTTAAATATGGGCGATAGCCAAGTGGCGGTTACGCCAATTTCCTTTAGATAATCGAGCTTGGATATGATGCCCTGCAGGTCGCCAATGCCGTCGCCATTCGAATCCTTGAACGAACGTGGATAAATTTGATAAAACTGCGCGGTTTGCCACCAATCCTTGCTGGTCTGCTGCACATCGACAGCTGCCGCCTGGCCAAGCTCAAGCTGCTGCTGCGCCAGCAGCACAAGCAGCCCCACAATTAGTTTAAAATAACAACACATTACTGTATAACATTCAATATTGTTGGCTGCCTTTTATACAGACGCTTTATTTACCAATTCGACTCAAAATAATCGCAACTAAACAAAATATATTCGATGGCTTAGATAAAGCGCCACTTGAGCCAGCAGCAGATAATTCAACAGCACTGGCAATAGACGCTGCTCTCCATTCGTATAGTAAGTATAATAGGTGGAAGCGGTTCTCACTATTAGCGACTCCTTGGGCAGCAGCTGCAGCGCAGTTGTGTTGATGAGATCACTAAAAAAAAACAAACACACATAAAATGCAATCAAAGTTTGTCAACAACTAAATAAATATGTGCGTTATTATTATCAGTTAAATAATTGTTTGACTTAATTGGCAAATTGCAAGCAAATTATTTAACACCAACTAACAATTGCATGTAAACTTTAATTCACTGAATTGACATTGAACAACAAATTCATGGCCAAAGTGATTTAGATTAAAGATGACATATTTATTATAATGAGAGTTTTTAAAATACTTTACATGATTTTGATGAAAGGTTTTAAAATCTACTGCAAATTATTTGAAAAATTAATAAAAAATATGAAATAATTATTTGAGGCAAAAGCTTTACTTACAGCAATTTTAGCTTTACTTATAGCAATTTACTATGAGAGCAAAATGTATGCAGCTTTCTTTTTTATATAAAAAATATAGTTTACTCATAGTCCTCTTTTCATCAGCTGCTCAAGCTTGTCATTAAATAAATGCACAAATGAATGATTAATACCAAAGAGCTTGATAATCCAAATAACAATATAAAGCAAATAGTTGAGCTTGATGATTAAGAAAAGAATGCCAGTATAATAATATAAGTCATCTAATAGTCTAATAACAATAACGACTGCTATCAAATCGATCAAATATTTATGCATATGAATAGTTTATTTTATTTTATTACTTACCCCACTTTGAGCTTGGACTTTTCTGTAACCACAACAACTTGCATTTGATCCGCCAGCTGCTTGAAATGCTCCTTGAGATTTACAGTCTCAGTGCCATCGAAGATGTTGAGCAGCGTCAAGTAGGTAAGATCCTGTGGATGAGAGCTGAGCACACAACATTAAATTAACTACCAGTGAATTTAATATTAAGTTAGTTAACTCACCGCTTGACAGCCAAGACAGCGCCATTTAAGGCTTTGACCTCAGTCTCGCCAAGTTGCAATGTTCGTTCCTTTCGAAGCTGCAGCAGCTGCTTGTAGATGTTCAAATGACTGAGCGGCTGGCCACGCTGCTGCTCCACATTCAACTGTCTGTAGTTGGGAGCAATGGGCAGCCAAGTTTTGCTGGCATTGCTGAAACCAGCATCGGTGCTGGCGCTCCACTGGAAAGGCGTGCGCTCGGGATCGCGTGTGAAGCGCTCATAGATGCTCGAATTGCTGTTGCAGGCTGAGGGATCTACAGTGTCCTGCCAGCTAATCCAAACGTTGGTCATGCCCAGCTCTTCGCCCTGATAGCTAACCATGGCGCCAGGCAAAGTAGCCGTGAGCATATGCAGCATGTTCACCCGATCTGTGCCCAGACGCGAAGCCACACGTGGCTGATCATGATTGCCCAGCTGCAGGACAAAGCTTGATGATTAAGGCAAACCAACTGCTCTTGACTTTGGCACTTACCACCCAGTTGGCTGTGCGATTCTTGGGCATATGCTGCAGCCACTTGAGCACCGTTTGCGCATAGGCCTCGGCATTGGAGCTGTTATTGATATCGCTTATCAGCAGAAAGTTGAACGGCAGCTGAGCGCCCTCGGCTGTGGCATTGCCATAATACTGCATAACAATATCGATGGGTGAATAGGTCTCGGCCAGCAAGATACGCTCCTCGCCGCCCTGCTGCTGGCTAAACTCATCCAGCACCGCGCGCCACTCGTACACCAGATTAATTGTCTCGGGCTGATCGACTGTATATATATGCTGCAGATAGCCGTAGTCATCGGGATCGTTGACCCACTCGTTGCGCGGTTCGTCGCGATACTGCAGCTGCGCATCCGGCGCCAGCTCAAACACATGCGGCACTGCATCAATGCGGAAACCAAAGACGCCCTTGGCCAGCCAAAAGCGCAGCACATTCTATTAAATGGTCACATTAATATAAATTGCATACCAAATGGGAAACTTTGCTCACATTCATGGCCTCGCGCACTTTGGGATTGCGATAGTTCAGATCCGGCTGCTTCTTCACAAATTGATGCAGATAGTACTCCTGGCGACCCTCATGCCATGCCCAGGCAGAGCCACGAAACACGCTCACCCAGTTGCTGGGCGGCATGCGTTTGCCATTCACCATGCGCCCAGGATGCCAAACATAAAAGTCCTTGTACTCTGGCTCGCCTGCAGCCGAGCGCTTGAACCAATCGCACTCGTCACTCGAGTGATTCGGCACAAAGTCCAATATGATTTTGATATCCAGCTGCTTGGCCACGCTCATCAGCTGCTCAAAGTCCGCCATGCTGCCAAATATGGGCGCAATTTCAGTAAAGTTGGCAATATCATAGCCAAAGTCAGCCATGGGTGATGTAAAGATTGGCGACAACCATGTGGCCGTCACGCCCAGCTCCTTCAGATACGGCAAACTAGCAGCAATGCCTAAAAATTTGCAATTTTGCTTTACTTATCTGCGTCTTTGTTTTGCATTTACTTTTCGCTTACCATTTAGATCACCCACGCCGTCGCCGTTGCTGTCTTTAAATGACCTTGGATAGATTTGATAGAATGCGCCAGTTTGCCACCACTTGAGCTCACTCTTGGGCGCTGCTGTAAAGTAGGCGTGATAATTGGGATAGGGCTGCGCCTGCAGCGAGCTCAAGCCAAGCAGCAGCAGCAGCAGCGCTGCCAGCAGTTGTAGACTCAACATGTTGCACTACACAACACGCCAGAAGATCAGAAACGAATGAGCAGCAATATGCAATAGCTCTATGTAAATATAACTGTATATTCACTCAATCAGCGTGAGCGCTCTCCCACAGAGCTTAGCACTCAAATATATATTAGCGTGTGTTTATTATTAGCACACGCTGCTAAGTCAAATGACAGCAAAAGATGCTCGGAGCATAGCACAGTGTGCATGAATGATAACAAACAGCAAATTACAGTGCATGCAATAATTTGGCTGCACTAGTAATGCAATTATATTAACTAGTCTGCTATTTAATAATTAAATGACGTGACTAGACAAACTATGACGCTGCTAAATAATATTTAACTAAATTAAAAGCAAACAGCTTGCTTTAAACCAATGTGCAGCTAAGGCAGAGAGCGAGAGTGAGAGTGTGTGCTGCTTTTTCTAGCGCTGCTCTGCTCTCTTTTACTTTCGCTCTCACCGCAGCAGCCGCTTTGGCGTTTTGTGCTTACTTTAAAGTTCAGCACACAGCACACACACACACATATTTAAATACCCTACACATGTTTGCAGAACTAATAAAGCAATAAAGAATTATATGGAAAGTTCTAAGCAGCTGAAAACGTTTTCTTTGTAAATGTTGCTGGCAGTTGAGATTTAAAAATAAATTACTAGCTTAATTAAGCTTATTCCTAAATAAGTATATTTGTAAGTGTATTTGCAAGTCGACTTTAATTCGTATTTATTTGCTATAGCAAATGTGCTTGCATGGCTTCGGTGACGATGCGAACAACATCGTTAAGCGCATGAATCAGGCCCAAAGCTGATAAAAATTAATCAATTCAAGTGCAAAAATAAAGCCTGAACCCCAGTGGGATTTGCAGGGCAATTTTATTTGTTTTATTTAATGCATGTAGTACCTACAATTGTAAGTGGTATCGCATCAGCTGATTAAAGCATTTCAGTAGAACGCAAAACAATCGACTCATGGGGCATTAAGGTGACGCTGCCAGCGGACACTTTGTCACTCAGCTGCCTGATGGACTTGTCCGTGACCAAAGCGTACTGGAAGTTGTCGGGCAAGCCGCTGAACACGCCGTTCAAGTTAACATTCTCAATCGAGTTGAAAATATTAAACAGCGATATGTAGACATAGCTGCCGCTCATGTGACTGCAATGGGGAAGCAGCTTGGTTAAGTAGTAAAGCCAAGTTAAGTGGCAACACTCACCGTTTGACCGCCAAAACATATTTGCTGACGGCCTTGATTTCAGCATTGCCTTGCTGCATGGACGGCTCTTGGCGCAGCTGCTGCAGCCGCTTGAAAATATTCAAATGACTGAGCGAGACGCCGCGCTCCTTGCGCACATTGCGCTGCGCATAGTCCTGAGCCACTGGCAGCCAAGTGCTCGAGCCTGTGGTGAAGCCAGCGAACTTCTCATCCGACCACTGCATGGGCGTGCGCGCAGGATCACGTGACATGGCCATGTAGTTGGCCTCGGCGCCATTGCAGGCCTGCGGATCGACAGTGTCGGCCCAGGAGATGTAAGCATCCAGCATGCCCAGCTCCTCACCCTGGTAGGTTATGCTGCAGCCAGGCAGCGTCAACAGCAGTATATTGAAGAGATCAACACGATCGGCGCCAAAGCGTGAGCCCACACGATTCTTATCATGGTTGCCAATCTGTAAGCCAAGTTAATTAGCTCATGTGATCTGCTGTGGGCTTAAGTGCACTTACCACCCAGTTGGCGCTCTTGCCGCTCGGCATTAGCGATAGCCAGTTGTTAATTAGGTACTCGTAGTGATAAGCATCGGAGTCACGATGCAGATTGCTAATCAGCTGGAAGTTGAAGGGGATCTGTGCGCCCTCAGCCGTTGCATTGCCATAATAGTGCATGACAATCTCAATGGGTGACCAGGTCTCCACCATTAGTATGCTGTCAATGCATCAAAGATTAGCTGTTGGCCAAAAGCTACGACGTTAATGACTTACCGCTCATCGCCGCCATGCTGCGCCTGGAAGTCTTCCAAAATCTGACGCCACTCGTAGACCAAGTGCGGCGTCTCTGGCTGATCCACTGTGTAGATCTTGTGCGTATAGCCATACTCATCTGGATCGTTGGTCCAGTCGTTGCGTGGCTCATCCGGATAGTTGCCATTGGCATCGGCCTCCACTTCAAAGGCATGATAAATGGCATCCACACGAAAGCCATCGACGCCACGTTCCAGCCAAAAGCGCAGCACATTGTTCATTTCCTCACGCACCACAGGATTGCGGAAATTAAAGTCGGGCTGCTTCTTATGGAACTGATGCAGATAGTACTCCTGGCGACCCTCGTGCCACTCCCAGGCAGAGCCACGGAACACGCTCACCCAATTGGTGGGTGGACGGCGCACGCCATTCTCAACAAAGCCCGGATGCCAGATATAGTAATCCTTGTACTTGGCCTCACCAGCAGCCGAGCGCTTGAACCAATCGCACTCATCGCTCGAATGATTGGGCACAAAGTCGAGTATGATCTTGACGTTCAGCTGCTTGGCGCGCGTCATCATGCGATCAAAATCATCCATAGTGCCAAACAGCGGATCGACAGCCTTGAAGTCTTCGATGTCATAGCCAAAGTCGGCCATGGGTGACTTCAGAAATGGCGACGGCCAAGTGGCGGTTACGCCAATTTCTTTGAGGTACTCCAACTTTTCGGTGACGCCATTCAAATCGCCAATGCCATTGCCAGTGCTGTCCTTAAAGGAGCGCGGATAGATTTGATAGAACGATGCAGTTTTCCACCAAGGTGCAGCAGCTTCTGCGGCCAGCAGGCCTGCAGCTAGCAGCAAGATTATGGCCGTACCACTAGCCATGTTTAACTAAAGGAGTTGTGGGCACAGCTGTTGGTTTTATGCCTAATGAACAGTTGGCTTACAGCTTATCAGAGCGCTGGGGCTAATATTAGCCGGCAAGCGTACAAATTTATTGACTGCATAAATAACAAGAGTTTTATGTGCCCCCCACCCAAGCTGATGGCAGCTATAGATTTACGCAGTTCAAAATTATAATTAGCAATTAATTTGAAAGCGCTACGCACGCATTTTTTATGGCTACAGTTGCTGTTGTAATTTCTAAAACGAAACCAGGTCAGCTAAATTCCCAAACGTGCGCTAGCTGTAATATTAACCCCACTGTAAGTTCTGAGCCATAAATCCTACGATTAGATATTTGTTGTACTATAACTTTTACGAGCTCAATCTGACGGCATGATCGCTAAACGTGATACGGCTGCTAACTTGGCTACCAACTTAACTTGGATTTCATTCGATTTGTTTTATTTTTGCTTAAGCCCGCACTTGGCTGTTATCACAAGATATTAAAAGACTGCGAGCGCCATCTAATCAGCAAACTGGCTTATCGCAAGGCATAAATAGAGGCAACAACTAATCCGTAGTCGCAATCGGCATTGGCAGCAACATGTTGATCAAGTCCATAGCGCTGTGCTCGCTGCTCTTGGCTTTGGCATTGCCTGCACTAGCCGAAGTTGGCTGGTGGCGTAGCGCACAATTTTATCAGATCTATCCACGTTCCTTTAAGGACAGCGATGGCGATGGCATTGGCGATCTCAATGGTAAGTCGAGCAGCCGCTTCAACTTAAAGCTTAGCTAAGTTTGGTCCGACTTTGCAGGCATTACGCAACAGCTGGAGTATCTGAAGGAAATTGGCATTACAGCCACTTGGCTTTCGCCCATTTTCACCTCACCCATGGCCGACTTTGGCTACGATGTTGCTGACTTTTATAACATTGATCCGCTGTTTGGCACTATGCAGGATTTCGACAAGTTGCTGGCACGCGCCAAGCAGCTGGACATCAAAATCATATTGGACTTTGTGCCGAATCACTCGAGTGACGAGTGCGATTGGTTCAAGCGCTCGGCTGCAGGCGAACCAGAGTACAAGGACTTTTATGTTTGGCATACGGGCAAAGTGGTCAACGGCATTAGGCAGCCGCCCAATAATTGGATAAGCGTTTTCCGTGGCTCCATGTGGACTTGGCATGAAGGTCGTCAGGCCTACTACCTACATCAGTTTCTGGCCAAGCAGCCTGATTTGAACTATCGCAATCCGAAGGTCATTGAGGCTATGAAGGATGTGCTGCGCTTTTGGCTGCGCAAGGGCGTCTATGGCTTTCGCATTGATGCAGTGCCGCATGTGTTTGAAATTGCTGCAGATAAGAACGGCAACTGGCCCGATGAGCCACGCAACGAAGCTGTCAGCGATCCCGAGGACTACACCTATCTGAATCACATTTATACGACACACCAACCCGAAACTATTGATTTGGTTTATCAGTTCCGCGAGGTAATGGAGGATTTGGATCGCGAGCTGGGCGGCGACGATCGCGTGCTGCTGACCGAGGCCTATGCGCCACTCAATGTGCTGATGCAGTACTACGGCAATGGCACGCACAACGGCTCACAGATTCCCTTCAACTTTGAGCTGCTGGGCAACGTAAATCGCGAGTCCAATGCCTATCAGTACGCGGAGCTGCTGCACAACTGGCTGGACAATATGCCGGCGGGCCAAGTGGCCAACTGGGTGCTGGGCAATCATGACAGCAGTCGCATTGGCTCGCGCCTGGGCGCCGATCGCATTGATGCCACCAATATGCTGCTGCTAACGCTTCCAGGCATTTCAGTTAACTACCAGGGCGAGGAGATTGGCATGACAGATGTGTGGATTAGCTGGAAGGATACAGTGGATCCGCAGGCGTGTCAGTCGAATGAGCAAGAGTTTGAGCGTCTAACGCGCGATCCAGTGCGCACGCCGTTCCAATGGAGTGATGAGGCGCAGGCAGGCTTCAGCAATGGAGCCAGCACATGGCTGCCACTCGCCTCAGACTACAAACTGGTGAATGTCAAACGAGAGCGTGGAATTCCTCTGAGTCATTTGAACATCTATAAACAGCTGCGCGCACTGCGAGATGAGCCCAGCATGCAGCATGGCGATGTTACTATCAGCGCCATTGGACCCAATGTGCTTGCATTCAAACGGTGCGTATACGCAATATGCGTGTTGCACCAACAATTTGACATTTCTTTCTTGCAGTTCGCTGTCTGGTCACAATTCGTTTATAACTGTTTGGAATATCAACGATAATGTGGAGGCAGTTAACCTGGACAGCGTGTTCACCTCACTTAGCTCACAGCTCAAATATGTTGTGGTCAATGATAAGAGCGTGAGACGCAAGAAGTAAGTGAATAACGCAGTTCATACTCTTTATGCTATAATATTCGTATTTTCCAGTGATCTTACCTATGCCAACTCATTGCTGCTGATGCCCAAGGAGGCGGTGGTGCTCAGCACGCTCTAATTGCTCACAAATATTATAATATAGTATAGTACATAGCTCAATGAGCTATAATAAACGTATCTAAAACTTATCTAAATATCGAGATTTATTGTCATGTTTAGCTGCGACATAATTGTTTATTTCAAGTTATCAGCTTGGGGTTTTTTTTGGTTGATTAAATTAACAACGCGAATTTATGGTTTGGCCCAACAGCCGAAATAAATAATAGATCTTATCTTTAATTCTAATAGCTATAGTATAGTGTCTATATATAACGCAAACATTTATGAATTGCCACTCAAAGTGCAATATATAATATGAGCTAGAACTATTTGTCATGATTGCAAGAAAATAAACTTTATTTACGCTGATTACAGCGGCGCAACCAAAGGGGGTTCCTATTCTCAGCGCGACCAGCGCAGCACAATCGCTTCATAGGGCATGAGCACCAGGCGTTCGTTCAAGTCCACAGTTTCACTAAGGAATGCAGCTTAGCATTAAGTTTAAGTCAAGAGGCAGCATTGAGAACTTACCCTGCCCTATGCACCGAGTACGTGGTGACCAGCACATATTCAAACACCTTATCCACCAACTGCTCAATAATTTCTATGCGGTTGCCCATGTTAACCACTATGCGATATTCCTCGCTTACGCCATTGGTGCTGCAAATAAAGCAAAAGTCATAAACTGCATTGATCCAAACTCTTTGACTTACCGCACAATTTGCAGCACCTGCTCGGTTAGCGCTTTGTAGGAAAACCCACCTGGCTGCTTGAATGCCATAAACGCAGCGCTGCGCTTGAGCTGCTGCATTGCCTTGAATACTTGCAGTGAGGAGCGTGCGACGCCGCGCTCCGTCTTCACATTAAAGCGTTGATAGTCCGGACTCAGCGGCAGCCAAGTGCTTGGAGCTGTGCTGAAGTCCGCATGTCTAAGCGGCGACCACTGCATGGGCGTGCGCTCACCATCGCGTGCATCGCAGCTGATCTCAGTGCATGGAGTTTGCACATTGGACATGCCAATCTCTTCGCCGTAGTAGGTAACCGAAGCGCCCGGCAGCGCATTGACTATAACATTCAGCAAATCCACTTTGTGTGCGCCCATGCGATCCGCCACACGCGGCGTATCATGATTGCCCACCACCCAGTTGGCAGTCTGATGCTGCGCCCACATGGTGTTCATCCAATAGTCAATGGAGTCGACTACTTGTCGCGCATTGGAGTAACCATTCAGATACATTAGCTGAAAGTTCATGGGCAGCTGCGTGCCCTGCCGCTGACCATTGCCAAAGTAAGCGCTGAGCGTTTCCACTGGACTGTAAGCTTCGGCCAGCAGCACGCGTGTTGCTCCGCCATGCTCCGCTTGATATTGCAGCAAAAAGTCGCGCCATTCATACATCAGTTGCACTGTCGCCGGCTGATCCTTGGTATAGATGTGATCGTGATAATCGTACGCGCTTGCATTGCTGCCCCAGCCGCTGATGGGCTCATCCGGATAGCTGCCATCGGCATTCTGCCGCTCGTACATATGCGGCACTGCATCAATGCGAAAGCCATCGACACCACGATCCAGCCAGAACCGCAGCACCTCCAGCATGCGCTCGCGCACCAGCGGATTGTTAAAATTCAGATCCGGCTGCTTGCGCTGAAACTGATGCAAATAGAACTCGCCTCGCTCATGCACCCACGTCCACTGTGAGCCGCCAAAGACGCTTATCCAATTGCTGGGCGGCTCCTGTTGGTTTGTCTCCGGATTGTGTTTGCCCACATGCCACACATAAAAGTCCTCGTAGCCAGGCTCACGTGCCACCGACTTCTTGAACCAATCGCACTCATCGCTCGAGTGATTGGGCACAAAGTCCAGTATAATCTTTATGCCCAGCGACTTGGCATGCGCCAGCATAGCATCAAAGTCGTCGAGTGTGCCAAACGACGGATCGATTTCAGTAAAGTTGGATATATCGTAGCCAAAGTCAGCCATGGGTGAAGTGAAAATGGGCGACAGCCAAGTGGCTGTTATGCCAATTTCCTTCAGATAGCCCAGCCGCTGTGTGATGCCATTCAGATCGCCAACGCCATCGTCGTTGCTGTCCTGAAAGCTGCGCGGATAGATCTGGTACAGCGCTGCGTTCTCCCACCAATCAATCTCTGGAGTTGCGGTCTTCGCGCTTGCCACTCCGAGCAGCAGCAGCAGTAGCAGTCGCTTTGACATGTCGCACGCGTTTGAGTGTCGACAAA
Source organism: Drosophila busckii (assembly GCF_011750605.1). Classification (NCBI taxonomy): domain Eukaryota; kingdom Metazoa; phylum Arthropoda; class Insecta; order Diptera; family Drosophilidae; genus Drosophila; species Drosophila busckii. The sequence goes on along the minus strand of NC_046605.1, from coordinate 17,428,885 downwards.
ATCAATTTGCTAATAACTATGTGTTGGCCATGTTGAGATACGGATTGCAGCGATAAGCCCACAAGCCCCAACCGTGTATAACAACAACAACAACAACAACAAAGTCAATTCCAATTTGCTCATGCCACTGCCTTTGCCTTTGCCTTTGCCTTTGAGCGCGCGCGCGCTCAGCTGAGACTCGTATATATAGCCGGGGACTGGCTGCTATTGAGCTAATCTGCCAAATTTTATGACATTCTTGATAGATTACACAAGTGCGTTTGTTTGTTCCTCAACTTCGGCATACATATTGTTGCTATTTTTTTGCTGCTATTTGTTGCTATTGTAAAGCTCAGTGGTATCGCTGGCGAAGTCATAAAATCATTTTATGTGACCTGAGCTCGAGTGAAAGCAAACTGAAAGGTTTTTCTTAAAAGTCGCGAGGGCTGCTCAACCAATTTAAAATTTAAAATAAATATTATTATATTTTTGTATCAAGCTACACAAATTGAATTATAAATTGTTTAATTAGCTGTCAAATGCAGTCATTTCAATTGATTTGTTTGAGTTGATTGAGTTAGCAACATTTAAAGCTGCAATTTGTTTCTTCTAGCGATTTGTGCATATTTTTGAAGCCACCCACCCAGCTCAGGCTAAAGTTCAGTCTTTTTTTTTTTTGTTAACAATAAAGTAGAACGCTTCAAAGTTTATGCGCAAGTCCCACTTGACAGCTGTCAGCTGTGACCAACCGCCGCACACTTGACAATTTTACAACAGAAATAAAAATTAAACACACACAGCACTTGGCTCGACTTAAAACTGACAAAAAAAATGTATTTTTAAAACTCGCCGTTGGCCATTAAAAATTTGTGTGTGTGTGTGTGCGTGAGCTTTTTAGCAAATTGCATGGCATTTAAATTTTTTTACTTAGTTAATTAATAAGCACTGCAAAATTTTATATGTACATATATAATTGCATTTATGTATTTTGTAAAGCAGATTTGTCCTGCGGGCCACAATAGAGTCAGGCGCATACATATGTAAGTCAGTGTGTGTCCTGACGCTTTGGCCTTGGGTCATGGCTGCAGCTGCAATTGTTTTAATTCAATTAAAATGCGCTGCTGCTCATTACAATTCGCTTATTATTTTAATCATTTTTTTGTCAACGCAAAGTCAACGAAAAAAAAATAAATTATTTTAAGCTGTGGGAAAAATTAAATTCTATGACTAAATTGTTATGCTAAGTGCAGCTAATAAAGTCATTGAGTTTATTAAAGCGTTTTTATTTTATTTTGTAATTCAAATTGTTTTTATATTGAATTTCATCTAATTAAATGTTTACAGTTAGTGGCTGCGCTTAATTCCAAAGCCAAGCCGCCACGCCCAACAACAACTCCGCTTGATCAGCTGCTGGGGGCGTGCGGCCATGCGATGATCTGAGCGTTGGATCCGCAAACGAGTTTTAGAGAGCTACAATTGAACTCGTTTATTGATGGGTCTGGATTTTGTCAACACTCAAATATACTTTAAAAATAATTTGTTTTGATTTTCGCTGTGCGGTTTCTAAGCAATTGAGGGGGCTCGCTGTATAAACCGATAAATCAGAGCCGTAATTGGCGTTGCACTCAAACTGGATACAGTTAACGGTTTAGCGACCACTGCAGAGATTCGTATAAAAGCCAGCGCTGGGCAGGAGTCGAGCATCAGTCAACGTTCGTTCTCAGCGTTCTACAACTTCACAGCATCTCCAAAATGTTCAAGGCTGTAAGTACTTGGCATCCATTTAAATGACTGCGACTAATCCTTTGATTTAATTGCAGCTCATGATCTGCGCCGTTCTCGGCTTTGCCGCTGCCGTGTCTCCAGTGCATCCAGTGCCAATTCATCCAGTGCCTGTGCATCCAGTGCATCCCGTGCATCCAGTGCCTGTGCATCCCGTGCCTGTGCATCCCGTGCATCCCGCTCCACACCCACACCCAGCTCCAGCTCATCATGCCGTCGTTGGCCGCGCTGAGGACGTGCACGCCGAGGTGACCAGCCGCAAGGATGATGTGCGCGCCGATGGCTTCGACACCGGCTTTGAGACCAGCAACCACATTCAGCAGGCCGCCAGCGGTGATGTGCATGGCAACATCCATGGCAGCTTCGGCTGGATCTCGCCCGAGGGCCAGCATGTGACCATCTCCTATGTGGCCAACGAGCATGGCTATCAGCCAACTGGTGATGCTGTGCCCGCCATTCCAGAGGCCATCGTGCGCTCCCTTGCCTGGAATGAGGCGCATCCCCATGGCGCTGAGCCCCACCACAATCCCCATCCCCATCCCATTGGCCACACTGTTCACCATTAAGCTCTAAACTGGAGACTTAATATTGGACTAGGAATGTTAAACGGACTTGTCTCAGGAACTTATCGCTAGGTTTAAAGTATTTGATGTTAAAAATTTTAAATAAAAAAATAATGCAATTTTAAAAAATTAAAATTTTGTTTTTTACTGTAGTAACGCTTGAAATATTTATATTTATACTTCGAATAGTAATTTAAGCAATTTAATAGACAGTTAAATGTTTTAGTCTTTTTCAACAAAAGTCAAATTCATTTATGATTCGATATAATTTTTTTAAATAGCTATCAAAATTAAAGAACATATTAATTATTATTATAGACAGTAAAATGTGTCATTAAAAAATTTGAAATTAATTAATATACTTGAGCTTTGTTGTCTCATTAAAAAAAAATGAAATAAATTAATATACTTGAGCTTTGTTGCTAATAAATTACTGCAGATAAATATATAAAAATATTTATTATGATCTTAAAATTGAAATTAAAATTATTGTAATTATTCAGAAAAAGTTAAATGTTAAAATTAAATTATAATAATTAGCCAAGTCCATTGCTGTACTAAAGTTTTCAGTTGTTTATACTATCTAATGCTATTTAATACTGCTATAAGTCCCATTTATTTTGCAATTGATTACAAGTCTTATCGCTATGACATTAAAAAATCGCTTACAATTTGTGGTTAGTTTAAGTGAAGAACAGAACTTAACGAAAGATTAAAGCTTTCGAAAATTGTACTACATTTTCCAAATCTTATCTGAAGATGACATTTACAAGGTTAGTGTGTAAAACAAGTATTACCAGTCATCTGATATTGTTTGTTTGCTTGTTTTTTAATAGCCGCTCATACAATCGCTTAATGCGCACACTCAGCGAAATGCCTTAAGTATGTGTTGACTAAATGTCTTTGCAACTGACTAATTCAATGCACTTGAGCGACAAAATTTCCACTATCAAATATCAGAGTAGTTGAAGTTAATGCGAATTGTCATTATCTGATTTCCCATAGTGTGAATTGAAATGAACAATGGCAAGCAAATGGGTGTGATTACATTTTTTAGCTTGAGCGCCCAACTATTTATTTGTCTAGCAATTGAGGGAGACAACTTGGAGTGGACTTCAACTAGATACGAGCGACGCCTTATCGAATACATAAAAAGCCGCTGCTAAGCGCTGAGTGCATACAAATCGCTTCAGCATGCATTTGCTTACAGTCAGTGGAGTCCTGGCGCTGGTGCTGGGCACAGTTAGCGCCACCTATTGGTGGGAAGCTGGCAATTACTATCAAATCTATCCGCGCTCGTTTCGCGACTCGAACGGCGACGGCATCGGCGATTTGAATGGCGTTACTGAGAAGCTGCAATATCTCAAGGACATTGGATTCACTGCAGCCTGGCTGAGTCCCATTATGAAATCACCCATGGTGGACTTTGGCTATGACATTGCTGACTTTTATCAGATACATCCCGAGTACGGCACCATGGAGGACTTTGAGCGTTTGATTGCACGCGCCAAGGAAGTGGACATCAAAATCATTTTGGACTTTGTGCCCAACCATTCGAGCGATGAAAACGAATGGTTCATCAAGTCGGTGGACGGTGATCCTGCCTACAAGGACTTTTACATTTGGCACGACGGCAAGATCAATGAGGAGACCGGTGAACGCGAGCCGCCCAGCAATTGGAACTCGGAGTTTCGCTACAGCGCCTGGGAATGGAACGAGGTGCGTCAGCAGTATTATCTGCATCAGTTTGCCAAGGCGCAGCCCGATCTCAACTATCGCAATCCGGCGGTGGTGAATGAGATGAAGAACGTGCTGAGGTTTTGGCTGGCCAAGGGCGTTGCTGGCTTCCGCATTGATGCCATACCCTATTTGTTTGAAGTGGAGCTAGATCGCTACAATCAGTACCCCGATGAGCCGCTGTCCAATGATACCAACTGCCCCGATCCGGACGATCATTGCTATACGAAGCACATCTATACACAGGATCTGCCCGAGACTACAGACATGATCTATCAGTGGCGCGAGCTGGTCGATGAGTTCCATCGCGTGCATGGCGGCGATGAGCGCATGCTCCTCACCGAAGCCTACACCAGTTTCGACAACATAATTCGCTTCTATGGCGATGGAGTGCGCAACGGCTCGCATGTGCCGTTCAACTTTGACTTTCTCACAAGCATCAACAACGCCTCCAAGGCTGGCGACTATGTGGCGCACATTGAGAAGTGGATGAACGCCATGCCGGCGGGCGTCTATGCCAACTGGGTGCTGGGCAATCATGACAACAAGCGTATTGCTTCTCGCTTTGGGGTGCAGCGCATTGATTTGATTAATATTCTGCTGCAGACGCTGCCAGGACATGCTGTTACCTACAACGGCGAGGAGCTGGGCATGACCGATGTGTTCATTAGCTGGGAGGACACAGTGGATCCGCAGGCCTGCAACTCTGATCCAGAGCACTACTACGCACGCTCCAGAGATCCGGCGCGTACGCCTTACCAGTGGGACGCCTCCCCCATGGCGGGCTTCACCAGCGCCGACGTCACCTGGCTGCCAGTTTCCGATGACTACAAGACCAACAATGCGCTGCAGCAGCTGCGTGCGCCGCAGTCGCATCTGCAAATCTTCAAGACACTCGTGCAGCTGCGCCAGGAGCCCTCGCTCAAGTTTGGCGCGCTCAAGATTCAAGCAGTCGGCGATGACATTATCCTCTACTCAAGGTAAGTGCATATAACATATACACAATTCCTACTCTTCACTCCCAATTGCTTGCAGACAAAAGGAAGGCAGCGATCTGTATGTCGTTGTGCTTAATCTGGGCGATAGCAACCAGCAAATAGACCTCACCAAGTACTTTAGTGTGAGCTCGGAGCTGGAGGTCATTACCTCATCGCTGCAGTCCCAGTACGTCAATGGTGAAACAGTCAAGGCCTCTGAGTTTAATGCCAATGGACAAGTGGGCACTGTGCTCGTAGCAGTTAAATGAAAATACATTAGTCAGTAACGAAGCCCAATAAAACAAATTTCATTTTGCAATCTAAATATAAATAAATGCAAATTTTAATAAAATAATGAAATATCAATCTTTTGCTCAACCAATGCCAATCTTTCTATATGGTTATACTTTTAGGCGTGTATTAAATAACTCTAAAGTTTCTATAAGTATGCAATACAAACAAGTGGACGCATTTAACTTTTATATACACTTTGACTAGATCATCGCAGCAAATACGCGTCATGCACATCAAAACACATACACTACAAAACACAGTCTGCGTCGGCAGCGACCCGCTATATAATATGATAATAAATATTCCTAGGGTATTTATCCATCGTCGCATCGCTCCAAAAGACATATTAAGCGTCTTTGTAAATTATTTCAGATTTTAAATTAGTTTAATTGTAATATGTAATTATATATTTTCATTTGCGGGGGAGGAGGGAGAAAATAAAATAAGAAGAGTAGTAGCTATATATAAAATTTGGTTGCTCTAGCTCTGTATAGTTGGCTGAAACAGTTTGCATCAACATCAGACAAGACGGACGGACGGACGATGGCTATGATCGGAACTCAGTTTGTTTGCTGGATGCAAGATATATAATACTTTGTGGGGTCTGCCACTTTCTCTCCCGTGTACATCATTTGCACACTCAGATACCCTTTTTCCATTTTTTACAAAAATGTCAAAGTGTATAAAAAATGAAACGAACCTAGTTCAATGACCAAAGCATAGCAGAACTACATTTTGCATTTAGTGAGAAAATAAATTAATAATATTTTTATTAACATATATATATTGTTTTTATTACTTTTGTTAGCTGCTTTTTAATGAATTTATATTAGAAAGCTAACAAGTCAATCAAGCTCAGTTATGTATTTTGCTTATCTTTCTCTAATCAGCTAACAATAAACACACCACATTTTAATTATTGCTAGGTTTTATTATTATTATGCATTTTGACTTTTTTTAATAGCTCACCCATATAAAAACCACCCATAAAAAAAAAAAAAATGAAAAGCCTAAAAATAATTCTATTTTCTTTCTCTCAAACGCAAGTGCAGTCCATTTTCTGATTTTAATGTAAGCACTGCTGACAGTATAGGATCATACTTGTGTCCCTGCGCTTCCTTGCGCAGTTTTTCTGCATTGGGTAGTCCCAAATATGTGTTAAGATAACCATCTGTCGATTCAAGTTCATCCACGGCAGGCAGCACCTCAAAGCTGCGCACAATTTTCGATGTTATTGTTTTAATTTCCAGCAGCGCAAACTTTTGACCAACGCAATTGCGTGGCCCAGCACTAAAGGGCACATACTCGAATGGGCCTGGCTTTTCAGTTTCAAAGCGCTCTGGCCTGAAGCGATGCGGCTCCTTGAAAATGCGACTGTTGTAGCCCAGAGCCATGAGCGATAGATTTATGGTAGTGCCCTTGGGAATTATTGTGCCGTCTGTCAATTGAATTGTTTAGAGTTTGTTAATTTATTTGCGCTGTTTTTAACTTACGTATATCATAATCCTTTTCGGTATAACGACCAATGAATGGCACACTGGGATACACACGCTGCGCTTCCTTTATAAACAAGTCGAGGTATTTCATGTCCGCAAGTTCTTGATAGGTGGCATCGCGACCTAAGTCACTGCCCATAATTTGACGTTGCTCTTCGAATATCTTGCGCTGCTCCGCTGGAAATCTGGACAGCAAATAGACAGCAAAGCCAACTCCCGAAGTTGTCGTATCATGACCCTCAAACATAAAAGTAGAAACCTCTTCGTAAATTTCCTGTTGATTCAAAGGACGTCCATCAATTGTGGAAGACAGCAGCGTATCCAGAAAAGCCATTTTCTTTCTGGAAAACTCATCGCCCTCATGCTGCTTGGCGCTGCCCGAGCGATGTGCCTCAATACGCTTTTCAATGATTTCATTTGTGAAATTTTGCAGTACTGTAAGTGATTCCTTGTAGGCAGGATATTCAGGAGAAAAGCGATACAGCAACTCTGAGCGCTTGAGCGGATCGAATGCGCGACAGTTAATAATGTAGCACAAGCTTTAAACAAAAGTGTAATATTAATAAACATTGTGTATAACTGTTAAGCAGACTTACTCTTTAAACGCCTTAACCACTTTGGAATCATGCTGATCCATTGCATTAATGGATACACCCATTGCCGTATCGCAGATAACATCCAAAGTAAGATAATGCGCTTGATCCTGAAAGTCTATAATGCTATCGCCAGCTGCAGCTTGCTTAAGCAGCTTAATGAATTTCGTTGAGTTCTCATTCATGACCTGATGAAAATCTTGCAGTATATTGAAATGAAATGAAGGAGTAATCATCTTGCGATGCTTATGCCACTTGCTGCCAGTGCTGGTAAGCAAACCAAGTCCCAGCCAGGGATGCAGCATGTCGTAGATATCAGACTTTTGTATCAGTGTATTGCTGTTTAATATATACTAAAAGTAAAAGATTAAAACATTGCCTGCACTTGTATTTGTTAGCAAAATTACCTCCATGTGCTTGGGATTGCTTATGGAAATGTTAGCATAATAGCCAATCCAGAACCGAAAGTTATCCATGCCATTTTCATGCCACAGTTCAAAATATTTATTTACGATTTCTGTTGAAAAAACGGGTTATTAATATGTGTTGCTGCAATATTTGTTTAGCCTAAAACATAACACTTAGCTGAAATGCTTTGTTTTGCTTACGAACAGTTCATTAAATCAATTTAATTTATTGCCAGCACATGTGTAAAATTCAAACTATACTAATTAATCATGACAGGTGCATATATATAATAATTATTGTCTCAGCTTTCCAGTCACTAAGTCATATATAAAGCCGCATTGAACTTGATATTGGCTGCATTATTTTCAACTTATTTTTAACTAAACAGCCTCTTGCACTTAAACGACTCATTTAGAAAATAATGCTGCTCAATTAAAAACTTACATATATTAAGTACTATTTGGTATAATTTAAAAATAATTTTAATTTGCAATAAATTCAATTCTCTATTTGCAAATAAATAATAGCATTCATTAGCTGCCCTTTTATGCCAGGCGCTTTTAATGTCTTAGGTAAGTCCTAGAGGCAAGTTTATAATAAGTACAGTATTTAAATTAATTAATTCACAATTAATTCCATATATACATGCAAGCTAATAAACTATATACATTAGTGCAGTTGGGGGCTATCATTTGTAGACACATTCCTATAATAAATGATTAGCGTGTCTGGATAATATGCGATTGTTTTTTTTTTCTGCCAACAGTAGTATTGCGTTGTTTGTTTTGGGCGTTATATGAGCCAGCTTGACAAATGTGCATATATACAATACTATTATGTAAAGTCTATAAAATGTTTACACTTCATATTGTTACCAGTAGGATTTTTTCCAAATTGAAGAGCATTTCCAAAGACCGGCACTGTTGCTGGACCGGGCACTTTATTTAAAATACGTTTCTTACGCGCTACTTTAAACTCCATGTACAAAAACCAAATTACTGGCAAAGCCAGTAAGAAAAATAAAAGAAACATGTTCAAACACGATTAAATGATTAAACCAAGCTAGCTACAAAAAAAAAAAAAAATCAAGCGAACGCGACGAGTTCAGAAACACAAATGTAACTCGTTTGGTAAAACAGTGAGGCTAAATACTGCAGCGTGATTTCGCTGATAAGAGAGTAACTCTAAAAGCAACGTCGGAATATGTTGGTATCACTATGAGTCAGCAGAAAAGCAATTAAGAGCAGATGAAACTATAAGAGCACTGCCTAGTAGGAAGTCAAATACATGCATTTATTAAATCAATATGCAATCTACACATTAACATTACTAATCATTTACATTGATCTCATGCATATATAAAGAGCATTATTTATTAAGACTGCATCAAACTGTAAACAAACTCGATCGCAGCACTAATAAACTCTCTTAAGTGAACTCTCTCTTAGACGCCCACACGGCTTGCGCTCTTTGCTAGGAACAGTAAATGTTTGCTGATAAGCAAAGACACAAACCACAAATTTAAAGCTGTTAGGCAATGCATTGTTATTTATTTTTACTTTCTTTCTTTCAAGCGTATATGTAAACCATTCTCTGACTTTAGCGTTAGTACAGCTGATAAAATTGGATCATATTTATGCCTATGTTTTTCCTTTTCCTCTCTTTGTATCTTAGGCAGACCCATGTAAGTATTCAGAAGTCCATCATTGGAAATAAGCTCATCCACAGCAGGCAGCACCTCAAAGCAGCGCACAATTTTGGACACCACCGTTTTAATCTCAAGTAGTGCAAACTTTTGACCAACGCAATTGCGTGGCCCAGCACTAAAGGGCACATACTCGAACGGTCCAGGCTTTTCAGTTTCAAAGCGCTCTGGTCTGAAGCGATGCGGCTCCTTGAAAACGCGATCATCGTAGCCCAAAGCCACCAGCGCCAAATCCAACGTAGTGTCCTTTGGCATGACTGTGCCATCTGCAATAATAAATATGAATTATTATTCATAAGCATAAGTTGCATATGTAACTTACTTATAACATAGTCCTTTTCTGTAAAACGCCCTATAAAAGGTACACTGGGATACACACGCTGCGCTTCTTTAATAAAAAGATCCAGATACTTCATTTGCGCTATTTCCTGGTAGTTGGCATCGCGTTGCCAATTGCTGCCCATGATGCGCTGCTGTTCTTCAAAAAGTTTTCGTTGCTCCGCTGGAAATCTGGACACTAAATAGACAGCAAAAGCCACTCCAGAGGTTGTTGTATCATGACCCTCAAACATAAAAGTAGAAACCTCCTCGTAAATTTCCTGCTGATTCAAAGGGCGTCCATCAATCGTGGAAGACAGCAGCGTATCCAGAAAAGCCATTTTCTTTCTGGAAAACTCATCGCCCTCATGCTGCTTGGCGCTGCCCGAGCGATGTGCCTCAATACGCTTTGCAATGATTTCATTTGTAAAGTCCTTAAGCGTTTTTAGCGTTCGAGCATATTTGGGATAGTCTGGAGCTAGTCGAAACAGCAAATTGGATCGCTTTATGGGATGAAAAGCACGCATGTTAATATTGTAGCACATGCTGCAAAGTAAAATATATTAATTAATATAATAATGGAATGAAAGAAATAGCTTACTATTTAATTGCCTTTACTATTGTCGAGTCATCATGCTCCATGGCATTTATGGTCACCCCCATGGCCGTATCACAAATAATGTCTAGCGTTAAGTACTGCGCTAGATCTTGAAAATCTATAATATTGTCACCAGCTGCTAGTGACTTAAGTTGCTGAATAAATTTACTGGAGTTGGCATTCATCACTTCGTGAAAGTCCTGCAGTATATTGAAATGAAATGAAGGAGTAATCATCTTGCGATGCTTGTGCCATTTGCTGCCTGTGCTTGTTAGTAAACCCAATCCGAGCCAGGGATGCAGCAAATCATAAAGATCGGACTTTTGTATTAAAGCATTGCTGTTCAATATAAACTGTAAGCAAATTCGAAGTTTTTAATTGACTTAATTATTTAGATTTTTTGTTACCTCTAGATGCTTTGGATTCGTAATGAGTATATTCGGCTGATAGCCAAGCCAGTAACGAAAGTTATCCTTTTCATAATCATGCCACATGTCAAAAACACGATTCAGACTTTCTAAAATGAATTAATGTAAACAAATAAGTAAATCAACAATCAAATCAATTTGATAAGCATGCTTAAGTTTAAAAGATCACAGATCTATTCATAGAAATTATTATTCGAATATTAGAATATTCTATACTCTAAACTTTAATTATACCAAAGTCGCTTTATTCAATTAAAATTGTATAGCAGTATATAGGTTAACTTAAAACATTTTGCTGACTGAATTAATTTGTTTTTAATTGCAGCTTTAAAGACATTAAGATAAAACCACAGGCTATAAAATAAAACTAAGCTCAGTTAAAAACACTCTCACCTAATAATTTATTAGTAATGCTTACTAGACCTATCTCACCTGTCTATAGACCTGCCTCACCTGTCTCACGCTACTAATAATTGCTTATTAGACACGCCTCACTCAACAAGCCCTTTGAAACAAACAATTAAGCAGTTGATCCCAACCCGTTCTGCTTTGCAAGCAATAAACAAATAAATATAATTACACTACACTAGTAAATTCATAATTACCTGTTGGATTACTGCCCAGCTGGTGAATATTTCCAATAACTGGAACTGCAGTGGGTCCCTTTATTTTATCTATGATACGTCTCTTTTTTAAAACACTGAGTTCAAAGTACACCACAATAAGCAGTGGACACACCACAAGCGCATAGAGTAGCAGCCACATATTGAAAATAAATGTTAAGAGTTCAGATTGCTGCCAGCTCAAGCGCAGCTTAAACAATAAACAAATTAAATGCGAGCAGTCAACTAAATATATTCGTTGCTGAGAGCAGCAACAGCTGCCAAAACAAATCGAATTTTGTTTGATCAACAAACCTGTCGCTGCAAATAAAGAGAGCGGCGAATGAGAGCGAGAGTGACTTTCGCTCTCTTTGCTTTGTGTGCGTGTGTGAACTTGTTTGATGCTTATTCGACGACAAAGCAAAGAAGAGCTTAATAAAAGAAGAGAGCGAAAGCAAGACTTTGCGGTAGTTAGTCAAGGCGTAAGTAAGTGAGCGATAATAAATACATACATATGTACACTGTGTCAAACAAGTATTGACACAGCATGCAACTGCATGAATTATTATTTAATGTTTTTATTTTAGCATGCAAAACATTTTAACTGCATATGTATATTAAATACCAAGCTCAGTAATGTATTAAAAACAGCAAGCAGCAGTGTGGCAATCCTTTTTTGACTCAGTGTATGTACGATTGTATGCATGCAGTTTGCTCGTAAATAAACAAAAGCCGTAAATTAGTTACCAATCGGTTGGAATGCAAAAAGCTGTTTGTGCATTTTATTTTATAATTAAATTATAAATAGTTTTCCTTATATTATTGGCATGTATGTAGAAAAAATTGTACATTATATTAAAGTGATTGTTTTTATGTATTAACATTATAGCTTCACAATTGAAAAAACAGCAAATTAATAAGCAAATGTTGTTATTATATATTATAAATACTTGTATTGGCCAATAATATCAATAAACAAATAAATATAATTACACAAACTTAGTTTTTTTTTTTATATATTATTTAAAAAGGAATACGGGGAAGTCAGTGGACCCCTTTATGGCCTTGGTGTCTGTCCATTTAGCCAATATGTGCGCGCCGGCTAGTCAAGCAACTAGCGTTAATAATATTACAATTAAATAACAAGTTTACAATTACATATCATTCATTCCTATCTTAGTCTCGGAGATCTGCCCATCCAGGTCCCTCGCTGGCGTCTGGTTAATGCTAGTTGGACGACGAATCTCGTCGCCATCAGGGGGGGGGGGGGGGGGGGGGGGGGGGGGGGGGGGGGGGGGGGGGGGGGGGGGGGGGGGGGGGGGGGGGGGGGGGGGGGGGGGGGGGGGGGGGGGGGGGGGGGGGGGGGGGGGGGGGGGGGGGGGGGGGGGGGGGTGTTAGAGGCGTGGCATAACTATTTTTAGGCGTGGCTAGCTTGGCTTGATTCGGTCAAAGACCGTGGCAATTTTCAGGTCCCTGTGCAGGATAGTGTTACGGATGAACCATTCGCATCCTGTGATCTGCCTCAGTAGCCGATTTTGGGCCACCTGTATTCTCTTTATTTGGCTGTCGCACGCAATTCCCCAGATTTGGCAGGCATACCTCCAGATTGGTGCAATTATCTGCTTGTACACTGTCAATTTGTTTGAACTTAGTGAAAATGTATACATAAATGTATGTATAAATGTATACATGCCCATTCAAATGTCTGCTTAGTTGTTTTATAATCGTGCTTAAATCTAGACTTTATTATTAATTTTTTTTTATTTAATTAGGCATATTGAGTTGTTTGCCATTGGATGCAATTATCAAATTTGTTCACATCAAGCTATCAACTCTGAAATGAAATTTTTAATTTATTTACTCTTTTTTTTCTTTTAACTATTATTTATTATTCTTTGACTCACTTTGAACTGGCAGCAGTATGAGCTGCTATAGCTCTATCAGTATAATCTTTGTTCAATAAAGTTTATCACTTGCATTTTGTACTTAGACGTCATAGCTGCTGAATCAATTGATTCGATAGATAAAGACTCGCGATATTGCGTTTCATAGTCATAGCTCGCACTACTCTGTGATCAAGAGCAGCTTGTAATTAATTTATGACAATTGTTATAGTCAAGTGCTAACTACTACTAATACTTATGTATGCTTAAGTTAATAAACTTGCTAGTTGAATGTAGTAGTTATAGCTAGATAAGCGTGCTGCTGATTATGTTATCGCCAAATGATATAAAAACAATCAATAAAATATTAGAGACATTTTGGAAAGTATTATTCAGTTGGCAAGAGTAACGCGTGTTGAAAGGATTACAAAACAGTTGAAATTAAAGTTAATAATGTTTCTGCTAGCAGCGGCCATCATATTGGCCACCATTTTGGTGTTCAAGGGTGTAAGGATATTCAATTATCTGGACCATATGGCTGGCATAATGGAAATGATACCGGGTCCAACGCCTTATCCGTTCGTCGGCAATATCTTTCAGTTTGGACTTAAGCCAGCGGGTGAGTAAGCAGCTAGTTAATTAGCTGCTTATATTAATGAACTTATTGCCTCATACGCTGGTAGTAGTGACAAAAATATTAAAGTGAACGATTTGATTGCAGCAAATATGAAGATGGATTTCTATGTATTTTTCATTTGGCCGTTTTTATTATTTTTGCCATTTTCTTTTCATAACATTTCTTGCAATTTTCATCAAATTTTATTCCCCAAGTCAAATGCTTCGCCCGCTGCACAATTTGATGAATAATTTTTTAGTGTTGCCTCTTCGTATTTTACGTTGCTTTTGCCAAAGTAATCATTCCAAATGCACAATAGCCGGAATACAAAAACGCAGCACAACAATTGATAGTTTCCCCATGCCTGAGCATTGTCTCTGTGGATGGAAATGGTCTGGGCTGGGCTGGTCTGGGCTGGGCTGGGATTGCTGTCTGACTGACTGACTGACTGAGTGTGGCACATTGTATGCAATCCTTGGTGAAATTCCCCTAACGTTGCTTGATTTTTATTCTTACATTGCATTTTAATAGATACTTGTTGCTAGACATTGTTTGCTGCCAGTTTTTGCTTATTTCACAAACAATAATAAAATAATAAAATTGTTTGTCTGACTTGCATTTTTCGCAGGCACAAGAATTTTATTTACCGTTTACAAAAGTCGAATATTTGTAAGTATTTTAAATATTTGCAGTATGCCAAACTGTTTTACATGCATCTTAAATTTTTCGGCAGCATTTGGGCAGCTCAATGCACAAAATGCTGTTAACCAAAAATGTAATTTTCAAATTGGTTTGGACCGATGCAAGCCCAATGCTGTTTAATCAAGTAAATCCAGCTTTATTTTCAACTTGAATGAGTTTGTGCGAGCCTACGGATAATCATTTCACATGCACTAGGATTGATTGGGGCAAAGACGTAGCCAGGATGTAGCTGGAGGTGGCAGCAATCAGTCATAAGTTGGGCAGAAAAATCTGAACAGCAGAAGTTTATGAATACTTTATAATATATTGCTTAATATTTCTAAAAATATCCTTACCCTCCTTGCCCACGCCCCTGCAACGATATGAATCATGTTTGAGCATTTGCCATTTTTCTTTTGCAGAGTATCCCAAGAAGATATTGCAATATTGCCGCAAATACGATTTTCAGGGCTACCGCTCATTGGTATTTCTGCAGTATCATATAATGCTGAGTGATCCGGCGGAAATACAGGTGAGTTTCGAAATTGAAAATTGGAATTTTGGCAATTGGACTAATTGCACTTGATGCGTTTAGAACATGCTGACGAGCTCCTCGCTGCAGTACAAAGAGCATTTGTATTCGTTTCTACGCCCTTGGCTTGGGGATGGACTGCTAACCAGCTCGGGAGCACGTTGGCTAAAGCATCAGAAGCTGTACGTGCCCGCCTTTGAGCCAGCCGCCGTTGAGGGTTATTTGCGTGTGGTACAACGCACAGGAGCGCGCTTAGTGGAAAAGTTGGCCCAGCAGGCTGGCAGCCAGGAGTGCTTTGATGCCCAAGAGCTGGTGGCAAAATGCACGCTGGATATTGTATGTGGTGAGTGGGGAGTGTGGGGAGGGGGAAAAAGTTTTCTTAACTTTGTGCATTTGTCATGGGGCGATACACAGTGAGGCAACTGTACTGCGTTTTAGATTTATTGCCTCAGTAAATTGGGCACAATTTGAAATTTTTTCATCTCGTTTTATTGCTTTTATAGAAAATTCCACAGGCGTAGCCAGCAATGCCATCAATGACGAGCCCTCCAATTTACATAGCGCCATCAAGGAGTAAGTTTGAGCCACTCACACACACGTAATATATGCAGCATGTACTGAAAGGTAAAACTACTCCACAGCCTCTGCGATGTGGTGCAGGAGCGCACATTTAGCATTGTAAAGCGTTTCGATGCACTTTTCCGACTAACTCCCCATTATATGAAGCAGCGACGTGCCCTGAAGCTGCTGCGTAGTGAAATTCGCCGCGTGAGCTGCCAAGTCTTGGCTCATAAATATTCATTTTTTGTTAGTTAATCCATATTTACTTGCAGACCATAGCTGAGCGCAAAACTGAGTTGGCTGAGGGTGAACAGCAGCAGCAGCAGCAAAAACCTTTTCTAAATGTGCTGCTGGCTGCTCAGCTGGATGGACGTGCGCTAAAGGAACGCGAAATTGTCGAGGAGCTGTCCACGTTCATTTTTACAGTATGTGCTGCCAAACAGCGCTCACTCAATATATAATAAACTCTTTTCGCAGGGTCATGATCCAGTAGCTTCCGCACTTAGCTTTACGCTTTATACGCTCTCTCGACATGCACAAATACAACAGTTGGCCTTTGAAGAGCAGCAGCGCATCTTTGGCAAGCAACTGCATGCTGAGGCGGACTTGGCACAGCTGAAGCAGATGTCTTACTTGGAGCTCATTATACGCGAAACCTTGCGCCTGTATCCATCAGTTCCAATTATAGCGCGCACCAATCGCAAATCAATTGACATTAGTAAGTTCAGCAGCTCAGTCTACCAATCAGCTTCACCTAACTCTCTTTTTAAGATGGCACCAAGGTTGCCAAGCGTACAACAGTCCTAATGTGTTTGATTGCCATGGGCTACAACGAGCGTTACTTTGAGCAGCCCTGCGTCTTCCGTCCGGAGCGCTTCGAGCAGTCCAATCTGAATAGTGCGCTCGACACCTACAAGAGCGTGCCCTTTAGTGCTGGTCCCAGACGCTGCATTGGTAAGTTGTCCTGTATTTTATAACCACTCACTGCTTATGCTAACTTTCGCTTTAGCTGAACAATTCGCCATGCATGAGCTGAAGCTGCTGCTTTCATTGATTTTGCGTCGCTTTGAGATTTTACCTGCAGCTGATAACTTACCGCCTGGCATTAATGATCATAGCCGCGTCGATTGTGTGCCCCAAAGCGAATACGATCCTATACTAAATATACGTGTGACGCTCAAATCCGAAAATGGCATACAAATTAGACTTAGACAGCGCGCCACGTTCTCCATTTAAACCGCACAAATTTTATTTATTTACAATATACGAAAATAAATGTACTTAATATACCTAGCCCAGTTAAAAATGCAGCTTACGCGCGCTTCAGCAAGCGAACATGCACTCCGCTCAAGGATTTGAGTGTTAATGGCAGAAACAGCTTCAGCTCCTGTGGACCAGGTCTGTACTTTGCCTCAAATACCTGAGCAATGCTCTGTGTGGAAAGTGGCGCAGGCAAAATGCGAAATCTGCGCAGCAGCTTCGATAGCGTCACCTTAAGCTCCAGCAGCGCAAATTTCTGCCCAATGCAATTGCGCGGACCTGCACTGAAGGGCACATTGTCAAATGCATTGGCCTGCGTGCGAGTTCGCTCGGCGGGCTCAAAGCGTTCGGGTCGAAATTCAAAGGGCTCATCAAAGCTGTGATGACTGTGCCCAATGGCAACAATAGCCAGCGCCATGGTGGTGCCCTGTGGTATATATTTGTCCACTAGGCAAAGAGTTTGGCGTATTAGCAAGTTGTGGGGCTAAGCATTACCAACTTACCAATGACAGTTGGTTCGCGCGCTGTGCGAAATATGAAAGGCACGCTGGGAAATATGCGCAAAGTTTCCTTGATTACCAAATCCAAATAGTGCATGTTCTGCAGCTGCTCGTAGCTGGGATGGCGATCTTGAGCGCTGCCAAAGATTTGCTGCTGTTCCTCAAATGCGCGCTGCTGTGCCGCCGGCGACATGCCCAAGCAGTAAATGGCAAACGTTATAGCCGAGGCGGTAGTATCATGACCCTAACATAAATAATAAAGTTATTTGCTTATTTTTAGGCTTAGACTTGCCTCAAACATGAACGTGCAAACTTCCTCGAAGATTTCCTCAAAGCTCAAAGGTTTGCCCTCCACGCTGGCTGTAAGCAAATTATCCAGAAATGCCATTTTGGGTCGCTTTATATCTAGATCATCGTCTTGCTCAGGCTCAGTGTGCATAGTCTTGATCAGCTCACGACGCTGCTCAATTATCTATTGCAAGCATTTTATTTATTTAAGTGCAACTAACTTTGTCTTAGGTGCTTACTCTGGCAAACTCGTAGCGTAGCGTAGTCAAGCTCCGCTGCTGTTGCCTGTACAAGGATGTGCATTTGTAGATAATTTCCTGTCGCTTGAATAAGGATAACACGCGTTCCGATAGCACACAGCACAATGTCTCAATGCCCAGCACAATGGGCGAGTTTTCGCCCTCAATGCAGTTTACTCTTGTGCCCATTGCAGTCTCTGTTAAACATTCGCTTAAGTTTAAATAATTTGTGCACTGTGCTGCGCTTACCACAAATAACATCGATGGTGCTTTTGGCTACTAGATGCTGAATGTCCAGCACAGAATCCTGCGCTGCTGCTGATTCCGTTGCCAGCAGCGTCATAAAACGCGCGCTAGTCTCGTTCATCACTTGCAGAAAGTCCTTAAGGATGCGAAAGTGAAATGAGGGTGTTATCAGCTTACGCCGCTGCGCCCACTGCTGACCATTGGACGTCAATAGGCCACTGCCCAGAAAGGGATATAGCAAGTTGTACGGATCGTACTTATAAGTCAACGCTGTGTTGCTCAGTATATGCTGCAATAAAGTTGAGCTTAATATAAGCTGATACTATATGCGCTTATAGTTGTGCTTACCTCCACGTATTTAGTGTCCATGAAGAACACATAGGGCAGCGGACCCGCCCAGACGCGAAAGTTCTTGTAATCAAACTGCTTGAACCACCTCTGAAACGCTCTGAAATACGCTGCAAAAATATTGAAGACAAAACTCATGCTATAAATTGCAAATTTCGATTTATTTAAACTCAATGTCGATCAGATCAAGTCAAGGTTTAATGACCAGGGGCAGCTGGGTGGGCAGCCAGGTACTCCAGAGAGCGCTGGATCTCAACTGGGATTGGTGGTGGGGTTGGCAGCAGATCGCTGCTGGGCTGGTAGCCGTTCTCGTTGGCGACATAGGACAGAGCAACGTGCACGCCCTCGGGGGACACCCAGCTGAATTGGCCATGGATGTTGCCATGCACATCACCGCTGGCGGACTGGGAAATGCTGTTGCTGGTCTCCAGACTGGCATCAAAGCCATCGGCGCGCACATCATCGCTGCGGCCCAAAACCTCAGCGTGCACATCACCGCCACCACCGAGTACGCTGCGAATCGCGCCGGGGCCAAGAGGCGAGGCGACGGCCAGGCCAAGGATTGTGCAAACCAACAACTGTAAATGCAGACGGATTTAGAGCTGTGGATTAGCTTTTGCTAAGCTCACTCTTAACTTACGATCTTGAACATTTTGGGAATTTCAGCTAGAGAACAAACTGCGACTGATGCTCTATTGAGATAACCCCATGGCTTTTATACAAATTGCCGCGGGCTAGTTGCGAGACCTGTTTAATGGATTAACGCATATAAAAAGCGAAGAGTTATGGATCTAAGCAAATCGTCCACACCCCAAAAAGAATTTCAATAGAAATTAAACACCCAATCAATGAATGCTAAAGTGCATCAAGCAGCGTCATAGTTTGTTTCCAAGCCAATCAGGTTAGCCAAAGGTTTGCGAATTCGTCCAGACCCAATGCACTCATTTAGTCTGTGACGTCATCAACCGCTTTTAAACTAAGTAAAACAACCAAATTGAAACTTGTTCAATTGGATTCTAAATTTGTTGTGGCTTTAGCGGTTTTCACGCTAAGAGCAGCAATTTTTTCACTGCAAAGTATGCAGCATTTTATTTCTAGCCTGCCAATCTAAACAATAAAATGTTAATTGTATTTTTAATTGTTGTTATGCATTAATGAATGCGGTGGCTATCAAATGTTACTTTGTTGTTTTATACAAATAGCTAAGATAATAAAAAACAGCAATATGAAAAGCAAACAAAGTTAAATTAATGTTTCTCAATAATTTCAAACTAAGTGAACTGAACTAAAACAGGTGTTGAACGAATAACAACAAATTCGAATTAATAATTTGTTTACTGTTATATTTAATAAAAAAAAACAATTAAGCTTAATGTGCAAATAACAGAGTTTCCCTGCTATTAATATTGTGAAGAAGAATATAAATTAAACCGCAATGAAATTAACATTTCGGGGAATTCCTTAAAATGTTTTGTTCTTGTTAAATCCCAAAATACATAAGTTATTTGACATTTTAAACATTTGTTTAGATAAAATACCAAGAATTTTATAGCAATGACAATAGAATTACAAAGTGACAAAAAATAATATTAAGCGAAAATAAACTAAAAAAGCTTAAACCAGCTTTGTAGATCGAGCGTGTAATAAAAAAAATAGCAAATTTATATAAAACAAAAAACTTTTATATATAAAACTTAAAGCCGCTTTGCAGTCTGGGCGTGTTTTAAAAAAAATAGCAAATAAGCTAATTTATATAAAACAAAAAAGTTTACATATAAAACTTGATTAAGTCTAAAATACTTTAATTTGCTATAGATTCAACACTTCTAGAAATTATTAAGCTGCCAAACTGCAATGTGATTCTCTTTGTTTTTGGCAATTTCATTAGCGGCTGACAGATGGAACAGAACGAGTTTTGTGGGTGCACTTTAGCATTCAAATTAAGTAAGATAAAGATATTTTGCGCACCTAACTGTATTTTCCAAAGCACATGCGGCTTTTGTTTTTGTAAAATATATTCCATTAACTTTGTCGATTTGTATATAAGACACCGTGCGGCTTTACTACAGCATCAGTCAACAATCGTTCTCTGCACCTAAATCCAAACAAAATGTTCAAGGCTGTAAGTTGTTAAGCTCTTTGCTAGATATGGAAGTCCCCTTCATATATGTATATATTTGAAATCCTTATAGCTTATGATCTGCGCAATCATCGGCATGGCCGCCGCCCTGCCAGTTGCCCCAGCTTCTGATGATGTCCACGCCGAGGTTGGTGTGCTGAAGTCCGACGTTCGCGCCGATGGCTTCGATACTGCTCTGGAGACCAGCAACCACATTTCCCAGGCTGCCAGCGGTGATGTCCATGGCAACATCCACGGTAACTTCGGCTGGATCTCCCCCGAGGGCACCCACGTTACTCTGACCTATGTCGCCGATGAGAACGGTTACCAGCCCAGTGGTGAGCTTCTGCCAACCCCACACCCAATCCCAGAGGCCATCGCCCGCTCTCTGGAGTGGATCGCATCCCACCCATCTGCCCCCGAGCACGGTGTTCACCATTAAGTGAAGAACAGCACTGATCAATCGCTATGACCATGGACTCGTCTTTTGATGAAACTCTCCGGACTACGATAATATTACCAAAATCATCTCTAAAGAATGATTTTCGTATGAGCATAAAAATATACGCAACAAATTTGTTTGTGGCATAAAAAAAAAAACAACAAAACCGTTTTTTATTAATCAAAGCAGCTTGATTAACAGAATCGCTTTGGTTTATTTATACTGAAGAAAAAGGATAGCACCAAAGAAACGGGTCTGCTAATAAACACTTAGAATGAGACATAAAATAGAACATCAAATGCATGGCCTTGAAAATTAATTAATGCCAAAACAGGTAAACAATAAATACAATATAAGCAATATTGGTGTTTAACAAAAACAAATATAATAAAGCAGCTTCATTAGTATATTATTTTTAGTTGGCATATTTCCAAAACGTGAAATTAAATGCATGGCTTTAGTAAATAGAGTAAATTAGCTGACATGAGAGATTGAAATGAATTGAGTATTTATATGAATAAAGAATATATTTTCATATTGTATTGAATAGTAAATAATGATCAATGGGGATGAAATTGTAACGACTAAACGATGCTAATATAATTTCTATGTAGAAATTTGTATAAAAAATACAAATAATAATTTATAATTTTCTTGAAAATGAACACAGGCTAACCTTTGATTACTTTCCAAACATTTAATAACATTAGCTTACAAGCTTTCTGCCTCAGATCTCTTTATAGTTTTTTGTGGCGCCCTAAGCTTATAAATAAAGTTCCCTGATTTCAAAAAGAGCTTTTCAAATTTGTATTGTGATTTTTTATATGTTCTCTCTTGCCATTAATCAAATACTGTTAAATAAATTAAACGCAATAAACTCTTTAACTACTTTTCTTCTCTATTCAGACCTTCTGTTTGATATTGTTAATGGTAGCTGTGTTTAAAGTTGAATTTTTTATAATTAAAGACTCCTAATTTGCTAGCAAGAGAATATATATTATAGATTAACTTCATCAAACTTGCTTAATAGATTGATTGTAAGTACATATGTTATTCATATAACAATAATAACAATAAATAATGCTATGTTTTTCGTATAAGTGAGCATTATTTATTGTTATTATTCTGGCAACTCGTCTCTTGCTTCTTTAATCGCGAGCAGTCCATGCATAACTGAACTCAGTCGCACGCGCATTGAAAATAAAAGATGAGCGCACAAGTCACTCAGAGAGCGTGAGAGAGTGTGAGAGAGAACGTGAGAGAGAGTTTGTGTTGTTTGTTATCAGCCTATGAGATTGCTAGCAAAAGCAGCGCTGCTTGCGGCTGAGCTTCAAAGCATTAAAGCGACGCCAACGTTATCTGCTGATTATTACTTGACCTAACTTAACTTATAATAACAAAAACTAATATGCAAATAACTTTAAACCTAACTGAGCTTTTCAATAAATATACATACTTATATTAATATATCATTAAATAAAACTTAATTTTTAAAAACTAATTTCTCTATATGTGTATATTACTTTCATTAATTAATTTCGATATAATTGTAGTGTAATTAGTGCATTTCTTGAAAATCACGCTTATCAATGATAATATGATAATATTATATATTCTGTAGACTCATTTATATTGTAATATAAGTTAATCCTAATATTTTGGATTTGCACACCAGGTGAATCTACAAAGATGTACCAAGTTGTAGATTATTGTTTAGAAAGAAGTATAGCAAGATATAACTGTTAGTCTAGTCTGATCAGTTATAATTAATGTGCGTCTAATTTTGGAAACAAACTTTGACGCTGGTTGAATGCACTTTAGCATTCATTGACTGAATATTTAATCTACACATTGTCGTGAATTGACACTGTTCTTTATTTGGGGTGTGGACGATTTGCTTATGGCCATAACTCATTGCTTTATTATGCATTATGCCGCTAAACAGGTCTCAAAGCTGTCCCGCGGAAATTAGTATAAAAGCCACGGGGTTATCTCCATAGAGCATCAGTCACAGTTTGTTCTCTAGCTGAAGTTTTCAAAATGTTCAAAATCGTAAGTTAAAAATCCTTAGCAAAAGCTAGTGTCAAGCTAACTAAATTTGCATTCACAGTTGTTGGTTTGCACAATCCTTGGCTTGGCCACCGCCTCGCCACTTAGCCTTGGCGCTCTGAAGAGTGCGCTCGTTGGAGGTGGTCGTGCCCACCATTCTGCCGGCAGCTCCGACGATGTGCATGCTGAGGTCTTGGGCCGCAGCGATGATGTCCGCGCCGATGGCTTTGATGCCACTCTGGAGACCAGCAACAGCATTTCCCAGTCCGCCAGCGGTGATGTGCATGGCAACATCCACGGCCAATTCGGCTGGGTGTCCCCCGAGGGCGTGCACGTTGCTCTGTCCTATGTTGCCGACGAGAACGGTTACCAGCCCAGCAGCGATCTGCTGCCAACCCCACCACCAGTCCCAGCTGAGATCGTTCGCGCTCTGGCTTACCTGGCTGCCCACCCAGCTGCCGCCTAAGCACTTTGGTCATTAAATGAAAAATCAATATCTGAATCAGCACTACTGATCAATTTCAATCGATTTCCTTTAAAAACCATTTGAGATTACGAACTTATTACCTAAATCATGATCTAAAGAATGATTCGTATGAATATAAAAAATAGGAGCAATTAAAATGTTTGTGCATAAAAAAAAAAACAACAAAACAGTTTTATTTAATCCAAAAGCAGCTTGATTTTGTTGAACAAAAACAAATATAATAAATTAGCTTCATTAGTATATAATTTTAGTGCATTTCCAAAAACGTGAAATTAAAGCATGCTTAGTAAATAGAGTAAATTACTTATATGCATGATGATTTTGTAAATACAACTTATAAAACTTAACTATTCTAAAAGTAATAATTGCCTTCCATAGACACTCGCCTCACATAGCCAACTACCACATTGATCAGTTACCTCTCAATATATTAGCAGAAGTAAATGACTTAGTATCTCCTTGACTAGTAGCTAAATTGACAAAAATGTTTCTCTAACTTCAGTAGCAACTTCAAGTCTCCCGGCTGTATCAAGATGCCTAGAATTTGATGACCTTTACGCAACTAAATTACTTTATACATCTCTTGTTCGTCCGATTCAGGAATATGCTTTGTGTTTGGTTCCAGAATACTCAACCACCAGATGTTAATGAATCTGTCCAAAAAAACATTGTTATTATTTGCGTTGCAGCTTTAACTGGTCCAGGAATGATCACATCTTATACGAATCGTTCTACTTTAATTAATCTTCCCATCGTTAGCAACCTGCCGAATATGTTAGGCTATGCTTATGATAAATTAGTTAAGGGGAAACTACCCTCATACTGTTGAGTCAACTATTTCTCATTCCTTAGAAATACTCAAATTTTGTTCCCTTATCACAACACTATTATTCACTGCAATGAACCCT
The DNA here is from genome assembly GCF_011750605.1 of Drosophila busckii. Lineage (NCBI taxonomy): Eukaryota > Metazoa > Arthropoda > Insecta > Diptera > Drosophilidae > Drosophila > Drosophila busckii. The sequence goes on along the minus strand of NC_046605.1, from coordinate 17,404,246 downwards.
TCGAATACTCCTGTGCTGATATACAAACAAACCTTTATCTGTTATCAACACAGAGACCTCTGATTGTATTACATTTATTTTTACTTTTTAACTATTAATAATTAACACTAACTAAAATTTTTTTTTTTTAACTTTAATAATTAACACTAACCAGACCTGATTGGTTTCCCCAATCTTCAACGAATGTTGCGTCTGGCTTAACACTCCCAATTATAAGTTTATCATATCTAAACAAAAACATAATTTAATATACTGTTAAATTTAATTTTAAATATTTTTTTAATCCTTTCTTTTCATCGTCACTGACATAGTGGATTAAATAAATAATATAAATGAAAACTTTAGTCTACTCATAGCTATTAATAAGTGCGTCATAATGTTGGAAACAAACTATGACGCTGCTTGATGCACTTTAGCATTCATTGATTGGGTGTTTAATTTCTATTGAAATTCTTTTTGGGGTGTGGACGATTTGCTTATGGCCATAACTCATTGCTTTATTATGCATTATGCCGCTAAACAGGTCTCAAAGCTGTCCCGCGGAAATTAGTATAAAAGCCACGGGGTTATCTCCATAGAGCATCAGTCACAGTTTGTTCTCTAGCTGAAGTTTTCAAAATGTTCAAAATCGTAAGTTAAAAATCCTTAGCAAAAGCTAGTGTCCCAAGCTAACTACATTGCATTCAAGTTGTTGGTTTGCCAATCCTTGCCTGGCGACCGCCTCGCCGCTCTGAAGAGTGCGCTCGTTGGAGGTGGTCGTGCCCACCATTCTGCCGGCAGCTCCGACGATGTGCATGCTGAGGTCTTGGGCCGCAGCGATGATGTCCGCGCCGATGGCTTTGATGCCACTCTGGAGACCAGCAACAGCATTTCCCAGTCCGCCAGCGGTGATGTGCATGGCAACATCCACGGCCAATTCGGCTGGGTGTCCCCCGAGGGCGTGCACGTTGCTCTGTCCTATGTTGCCGACGAGAACGGTTACCAGCCCAGCAGCGATCTGCTGCCAACCCCACCACCAGTCCCAGCTGAGATCGTTCGCGCTCTGGCTTACCTGGCTGCCCACCCAGCTGCCGCCTAAGCACTTTGGTCATTAAATGAAAAATCAATATCTGAATCAGCACTACTGATCAATTTCAATCGATTTGACCTTGTGATAAAACCATTTGGATTACGAACTTATACCTAAATTATCGCTATAGCATGATTTTCGTATGAATATAAAAATATGAGCAATAAAATGTGTGTGGCATAAAATAAAAAAAAAGAAACACAACAGAGTTTTACTAACTTGAAAGTTTTTTGTTGAAAAAGAATCTTGATTAACAGAATCAATTGGTTTTTTAATAGCAAAGCCAAAGGATGGCTCAAAAAATTAATTTCAATCAATACTACGAATGGCGCATAAGGTGATATGAAAATTAATGCCCATGACAATTAGTTAATGCCAAAACAGGTTAGCAATAAATATAATGAACAAAAAATAAATCAAATCAAGATGCTTGATTAGCTTATTTTTATTTTAGCAAAAATATGAAATTGCTAAGACTCAACCCCACTAGATATTTATATGAATATTGAATTGAATTATTGAAAATTGTTTTGCAACTGCATGCGATGAACTTGTTAAAGTGTATGCAAAAGTTGGTTGTGTCCAACTTTAATGTGTTCTTGTTTATATTGCAAAGTTGCTGTCTTAAGTCCGAAATTCAAATTGAATTAATTTAGTTTGATGTCTAGACTTGTTTTTCGAAAATCATTCTAAGCGAAAACTCTTTAATAAAAATATAATAAAATATTTCTAAAAATATGGGTGAGCCTTTGTGCAAGACCTTGTTATATAAAATGGAATTATAAAGAATTCGTTATTAATTATAAGGCCATGTAATTAATTTAAGATCTTGTCACACAAGCACTAACAATGCCTTGAATATATTAGGACTAACTTTTCTATTACCGTCGACTGTTCATAGTTGACATTAAATAAATAAACTAGGCTTTGCACTATATATATTATAATATTATTTAATTTTTTACTAATTTTGTGCAGACTGTCTTGATGTATTTGTTTGGAAATTGTTTTAGTTTAAATAATCTAACATATAATTCGAAATATTTTATGCTAGTATATTTTTTGGCATACACAAAATTCATTTTGAATTTATATTTCATGTGTATATTAATTATATATGCGGTAATTAGTGCAGCGAGCTCATCACGCGTGAATACGTCACTGGATTCTATTGTTTTCAAAAAAGCTTGTTTTAAATTTCGACATGTTTCATCAGAAATTCTTATGAATCTTGAACAAGTTTATCATATATTCTGGACAGTTAAATATTCTAACATAAGCAAGCTTTCACATTTGAAAGAAATGGCAGAATTTAGTATAAATAGTCGCATCGCACTGCAGTAAGGCATCAGTTAATCTTTTGGTTTACTTGCAAATATACAAACATGTTCAAAATTGTAGGTTACTGCTTGGACTAAAGTGTAAAGGACACCAAAGCTAACTAACTCGAAATCTATTTCAGCTGTTGATCTGCGCCCTTGTTGCCTGCGCTGCTGCCAGCGATGCGGTTGAGGAGCTCCGTTCCGATGATATTCGTGCTGATGGCTTCGCCACTGCCCTGAAAGTGAGCAACAGCATCGATCGTGCCGAGTCTGGTGATATCCATGGCAACATTGATGGTCACTTCAGCTGGGTGAGCCCCGAAGGCGTCCATGTTGTGGTCAAGTATGTCGCCAACGAGAACGGCTACCAGCCCAGCAGCGATCTGCTGCCCACTCCACCACCAATCCCAGCTGAGATCCAGCGCTCTCTGGAGTGGATCGCCGCTCATGGCCAGAAGGCTTAAATGACAACTCCAACGAACTCGAACGTGACATTGCAAAATAAAATGCCTTGATTATGCATTCAAATAGAAATTTCTTTCAATTACAATAGGGAATGGGCAAATCTATTCAATAAGTCAGTAGGCCAGGCAAGCAAAAGACTTGGCACGAGACTCAAATTAACATTTGATTACATAAGTTTATTAATTTGCATGAAAGTGAATTCACTGTGACTTTGTAGCTAAAGCTGAACCGGTTTCAATAAGAATTTCATTTGATAGTTCAGATAACAGTCGCTTGAATAAACAAGCCCAATATGGCACATATATTATAGAAAAACTAGTTATAATGCTAGTTCTAATTTCACTGACTAATTAAATGGTATTATGCTACGGATTGGCAGTTTAGTTTGTTTATTTTCATGCAATTATACAAAATGGAAGTTTGCATTTTGCACTCTAAAAATGAAACACAGTAGTCAGCTAATTGTATTGATTGCATAGTTTTAATTGCAAGCTATTAAGCTAATTGCCTTAACGTTGTTATTTACAGCAAATACCTTTAACTGGTTTCATACAATGTTTCAATATTCAAGTTGCAAACACTGACAAATTAATTAGCACACTATACATTGAATTTTTAAAGAATTTATGTTAAATATAAACTTACTAAAATAATGGTATAAAAATATAATTTTGAATATAAACAAGAGCGCATTAAAGTTAGAGGCAGCTTTTTCATATATCATAGCCTATATAGACGGGCGGACAGACAGACGTATGGGGTCTGTTACTTACAACTTCACAATACACTTTAGCATTTAAAACAGACAGCAAATAATTGCAAATGTTTTATTACTCATTCAGTGCTATATAAAATAATTCGAAAAATTTGTCAACATTAACATTTGCATATTCAATTATAAAAACATGTTTCAGTGAAAAGATTTCATTATAAGCATGTGCATAAAGCGTTTGCGTGACTTTTAGACATCAGCGCTTTGTTTCAGTTAGCAACAAACAAATTGCGGCGCGACGTCGAGCTTTGCATTTAAATTAACAAACCAGTCGAGAAGTTTTGATAATATTCATACCTTCGGGTGTGAGGCCAAGTTGCAGCACGTTGCCAACTATGGGCCATGGCGTTGGACCTGGAAACTGTCCATCGATGTGCCTTATGACACGATTATAGCGACCCGCGTATAAAACACAACAAAGCAACAAAACTACAATAAATGCAAACAGGAGCATCGTTCACTTAACACGGCCGATGATGCGAGTAAACTGAATGCAATCGACTGCAGTTGCATTTGTTTTGAACACTATCAAATGCACACGTTCGCATAAAGTTGACCTAAGAACCCGCTGGCGAGTAAATCTTGTTTTTAGAACAACTAATCAAATGTATGTTATTGCTATTTACATATATAGAATAATTACGAGAGCTAATTGTGTTTACATTCGAGTGTGCAGCGAATTAGTCATAGGCAGTTTGTTTAGCAATTGGCTATCAAATGCAGTTCAACGCTGCTAATGCTTAAAATATTGATTAACTTATAGACAAAAAGAAAAGTGTGTAGAGCAGCCTTGTTCTTATTTTCTTTAGCAGTCGACTTTATGCATTTATCAACAATTCAAAACAAATGCTTAATAGATTGTGTGTGGTCCAAATCTGCACAGGAATGCGCATCAATCCACCCAAGCCACTGCGCTTTAGCATCGTTCGTATTCAACTGCTGCTTAATTGTTTCCATTTGAAATTAATTTAGTTCAATAATCTCTCTTCGAAGCCTTTAATCAACTCAGCGAGTTGAAGCAGCTCATTATGGCAAAACAATGGGCATAACGTATACGCCCTAGTTGCCGCTGCCGCTGCTGACCCACTATTAATTTCCCACAGCTGCTTGCACAAATAATTAATTATATTTATGATTTGCTTTTATTGATAAATCGTATGACTAATATTTATATTAACCGAGTGCGTAGTGCTGGATTCTGCTGTTGATGCTGCTCACTCACTTGCTAAACTTCAGGCCAACTGTAATGAGCAAACAATTTTAGTTTAAGTGCCAGCTTAGTCATGTTTACTATTGTTAGCCTACCTGCACTAGTGCGTGGGTTCTTCATCTTGGCGGGCTTCTTGCGCAGCTCGGTTTGGTTGAGGCCACCGCTGCCACTGGGGCCCGGTCCGTGTGTGTCAATTTGCATGCTCTCATCGCTGTCGGAGGCTTGGCTCTTCAGCACCTTCTTCAAATTGATGAGCTGTGTGTGTGTGTGTGGATGCCAAGCAGCATTAACATTAAATCTATTGACAGCTCTGTGTGTGTGTGTGTGTGTTTGGGTCTTACCTCTTGCTCGATGCGCTCCTTGTTATAGAGACGCTTCGCCTTCTCGGTGTTTGCATACTTTATCTGCATGTCAATACAATTGGAGACGCCGTCGCAGGAGTTCACCCAGGCCTGCAGTGTCTCCACTATCTTGCCCGTATAGCCTGGGGGTATGTCACGCCCCTGGGCGTAGTCCACTTCGAGTATGCGTGTGTTTTGAAACAGCTTGCCATGTATAATGTCTGCGAAAATAAAACGAAACAATTTAAAGCTTCTCTCTATCCCTAAAGTTCGCTGCTTAAATTCTGTAGCGCGCATTTGGCTTAAATCGACTTTTGGCATTTAGTTTATTTGCGGCTTAGCGCCAATGAACTTTTTCTAGGATTTTCGCATGCCTTAAGCAGCAATCAAGTTTCTGAAATTCAAACATGGGTGCATCGAAGCACTAAATTGGCTTCTAAAGTCGCTTTGGCCAAATTAATAAAATACACAAAACGTTTTCTTATAATTAGCATATTAGTGAATATAAAGATTTGTGCGTATAAAGATTATGAAATTTAATTATCAGTCAATTTTTAAAAATATGCAAAGCATTTATTAAACCTGTTTCAAGTAGCTGCCTGCAATATTTGTTAGCCGGTTTATCACAAGACACTAACGTTAAACATTTAAAAAGTAAGCGAGGATGTTTTTTTCTTTTTTTTTTTTTGCTAATCTGATTCGAAACGCGTTTATGCAACAAACAAATCAATAAAAAATAACTTATTGCAATAAACTAGAACGAAACTAAATGCAAGAGAATGTCGCTCACAAATAAACTCGATAAGAATCTACATGATAAAATTTGTTATTCAAGCACGAGTTAAAGAAATTTGTTCTACTATCGATGCAGGTCTCATTAATTGCAAGAAATATTATCAGTTATAAATAGTATTTATTTTATTCTCATATTTAAATAATTTAAATTACGCTAGAGAACGAAACTGCGTACAAATTAAATGCATAAATAATTCTTAACAATGTCTATTAACATTTAATCTAAGATTATTTTCAAACACTGTGAAGTTTGCTGCTATTTCAATAATTAATTGAAGCTACCCCCAGCTTTAGTCTGTTGTTCAATAAATAATTAAAGTTGTATAGCAGCTTCCGAACAATGTGAATGCTGCATTGTCTATATTCTTAAATAGCAATCATGAAAAGCTTTGTTTCACATTGCTGAGAGTTGAGGTAAGTCAGTTTGCCAAATTGTATTTCATTTTTTTTCGAATAATGCTGACACCAATATCAATTAAGCTGATGAGAAAATTTTACGAAGCGCTGCAACAAAATTAAACGCACACACATACACACACGCATGCAGACCCCATTGGCAATTTTTCAATAACAAATTAATTAATGTGTAACAAAAACAAAAACTAAGCTACACCCTGCAGCAGCAGCAGCAGCAGCATCAGCTGATAAAATAATGAAAAATAAATGCTCATTAGTTGTTGCGTTTGTCCTCTGATACGGCCAAGAGCGAAAGGAGGCAAGAGCTTAAGCGATTAATTTTATGTGTGTCAGGCCAGCAGCGACGGCAACTGAGGCAGCGGCAGCGGCAGAGGCAGCAGCTCAATTACCAAAATCCAGTCTAAATTGTAAGTCAAAACGGATGCGAGTTGTCTGGTGTAATTAGTTTAAAATTGTTTGCTGTTAAGTAGAACATTTAAAATGTATAACGATGGATTAGCTGGCATATTCGATTCTACGAGAGAGAGAGAGAGGAGCGACCCAAAGGGTGGCGTTAAACGAACTATGAACAAATTTTGCTGGCAGCTGGCCAAGAGTCAGTTTTTGTCGTGGCTGCTCGCCAGTTAAGGCCTTAATATTCACAAGCTTCAAGACCTTTATCGTCTTTTTAACATTGACTTAGGGTCAGGGCCACTTTGGCCTTGAGGACAAAGTTTTGCGACAGACTTTTGTCATAAATATTTACTAGACAGCTACTACTACGACTAGCTGAAGCGTTGTAAAGATTCAATTTATGCTGCGCATTAGTTTCTCCCCAAGCAATCTCGCACTAATTAGCTCAAGAGCGAGCTTGAATTTTGATTGAATTTGACGCCTAGAAGCCAGCAACAGATAATTGAAATATGTGTGTGTGTATGTGTGTGTGCGCCTGAAAGAAATAAATAGAAATTAAAAACACGACAAGCTTCTCAATCAATGCCAGCAGCAAAACCGAGCAGCACAGCCAGATGCCAACCACAAGTGCCGTACGAATAATTTTGCGGCATTTTTTGGCGTTGACGTGTGCGTGCGAGTTCCGCGGCTTTCACACACACACACACACACACACACACGCAGCCATACGCGGCTGAGACGCAGGCAGCGGCGATGACACAGGCTCAACATCGAAACAATCAATCATGCCACACGACATGCCAAAAATTGTACGCGACTCTAGCCTGATGCCTGTTGACTCTGCAAATTGTTTAAAACAATATGCGCCAATTGTATGAATTTAATTATCATATTGCAGTTGATGAAGACTCAAAAGTTAAATAAATGAAATCGAAGCTGTAAAGTCTCAATATCAATTAATAAGCAATTAATGCGCGCTTAAAATATGCCCAATTATCAATCATTGCACTTAAATATAAAGCGCATTAAAGACTATTTAAATAATTTGAAATAATTGAAAATAATACGCAAATTAATTTTTAAGAATAATTGAAATTATTTCCAATTTATTTAAGCAATTTATTTGACTGCTTCATAAACTAATCAAAATTTAACTCAACTAACTAAAAGTAATTGAATAAAATGCACATAATTTAATTATTAAAATATATTTAAATATTAAAAATATTTTAAAAGCTTTTAAATAACAACGCATTATTTTTAGATTTTTGCAAGTTATAAGCAACACCCAAAATAATTGTAAACTAATAATGATTTCAGCTTAAAAACCAAAACAAATCTAATTAGTAATGATAACAATTAAAATAAAATCAATTGGAATTCGGCTTGAGCTGAAAACTTATTGTTGTTGTTGAATCCTTTGCAGTCAAATGAACGCAGCTTATGAATTAAGCTCAACTTTGGCGCACACCTGTCGCTTGGCGCTGTCTTGCAAATTAACAGCCACCAAGCCAAGGCAGACAACAGGCACAAAGCATTGAGAAAAAAGACAAAATGCAAAACTTATTAATTGAAAACTCAGTGTAACGACAGCAGTTTGCTAGAACGATAGCTGGAGAGCGAAGCAACTTCGGCCATCAATATGTAGTCAGTGGTGGGGTAGTGGGGTGGGGTGGGAGCAACTATGGCAAACTTTTCACCTAAAACTGCTGCTGCTGCTGCTGGTGCTGCTGATGCTGGGATAAGGCCGCCTGCAAAAAGTTTTGCCGTTTCAGCCGCCCAAATATCGCAGCAGACACCCCCAACACTCCTAAAAATGTATGAAATGCAAGCGCAAAGTAATCAAAAACAGCTGCACAATGGCCCTGAGCAGCGGCGTAGTTTTGGGATTTGGCCCGATGGGGGAGGGGGAAGGGGTGTGGGTGGCTCATACAATGTTGTCAGTTAAGAAAGCTGGCGCTTGGACTTTGTTTACAAGCCGCGTATGCAGCGGCAAAAACAAAAGTTAATTCAAGCATTGCATGAATGCAATGCCAAAAGGATTCGCAGGCTCAAAGGGCAGCATAATCGCTTTTCATTTTATGCGCTACATTTCGCTTTGACGAGAGCGACCACTAAAGGAATTAAGCGACACACAAGAAGCAGCAACAAGCGCTCCCCCAGGTAAAAAACAAAAAAGATTTCAAATTTAAATACACTCAAGTTGTTACTTTAACTTACATTTTTTATGAATAGCTTACAATATGAATGTTGTAAGTTGGGAAATAAACATGCTGCATGACACTGAGAAAAAAACAAGGAAATAATTTTCGCTTACATTTCAAATTCACTAATGCATAGAAATTTCTGTGAATTTATTGGCATAGTAAAAATAACTTTGTGGTATTTTAATTGTTTACTAATTGTAAGCGTGCATAGGAAAACTCATAATTAATTTTCACGAATTGTTTCAGCGGGGTGCAAACCACTAATTAAATGCCATTAACAATTTACACTAAGAGCAACAATTAACTTTACACTATAAGCAGCAAATAAATTTGAATTGAACTTAAATTTAACAATTTAATTTTAATTTAATAGAGAGAGAGAGAGAGAGAGAGTTTACAAATAAGAAACTAAAATATTTATTATAAGAACTAAATAATAATTCTAGTTGAAGCTGAGTATTGAAAGTGATTTTCAGCTGTTTCAATAATTTTTGTTGAACTCGCTTTCTAACAAAAAATTCTATTGAACCCATAACAAAGTTGTGGGTATCGAATACTCGTTCCCTACAGTTTTGACAATCTTTCAGCAATTTTTTTTCCATGTGCATAAATGTTTTCATGCATGTATGTGTGTGTGTGTGTGTGTAAAGCGATGGGTTGCAAAGAAGCTTACAACACAAATAGACTTTGCGCATATGCTGGCGCTTATATTCCTAAGCGCGTTTTCGTTTCAACAAATTTTGTGTTTGTTTTGCTCGCTGTTGCTGTTGCTGTTTTTGAATATGCAATTTTTAGTTTATAAGACTCGGCAAAGAGAAAAGCCAGCGCGTAAACTAACAACAAAAACAAGCGCATGGCGCTGCTTGACTGACAAATTGTTGCAACTGACAGCGGACAGCTTTTGGCTTGAATGCGCTGAATGGTAAATGGTTTAAATTGTGGTTAAGAGCAGAGAGAAAGAGAGAGAGAGAGAGAGCGCAAGGGAGCATGAACTTAACAAACAAACGCTTTACGTACTGGACGCTGATTTAATTTAAATTCCAAGAAGCAAAACAAAGCGTGCCCCAGCACAAGTAACAAGCAACGTGCTACAAACAATGCACTTAAGCAGAATGGGAATGGAATGAAGCATGTACCATAAGCTGAAGCTGAAGCTGGAGCTGGAGCTGTCTGTAATAGGTGTAGCAATTATCTAGTCTGTGAGAATTAAATGCGATTGAAATCAATCAGGACATATTGAATGCTATACACACTTCAGAGCTCACACCAAATCCAATTACAGCTACTCAACTTACCAAATTTCAATTATAAAACGCATTTAATTACAGTAAATGTCTTGCGACGTAGACACAACAGCCCAACCACCCACTCAGCTGCTAATGGGGAGCAAAGAGCAAACATGAAGCGACAACAGACTGGACGCTGTACGAGGGTGGGCGCCCCCAATAATAAGTATGCACTGCTTTAGCTCCCACTGTAGTGGGCTCGATGATGGCTATCATAACATAAATCTCGGCAGCACGGATTTGGGCCAAACGCAATTAAACAGGTAGTAACAGCTACGCGCAACGCTTTGAGGGTCGCCGAGCATAATGCTGACAGCTTAGTTGTCGCATTATTTGCACTGTTGATGGCTTGGATAATGGATGATGGCGCAGTTGGCCATTAAAATAAGTAATTCGTGTTTTATTTGTTTGGCTTCGTTTTATATTTGGCGTGTGCGCACTCAAACTCAATTTAATCTTCCAACAGCTAAACAAACATAAATGCTAAGTAAATGGCAATTAAAATACAACATATATGCAACAACATGCTGCTGCTGCTGCTGCTGCTGCTGCTGCTGCACTTGTAAGCCATGTTTGGTGTTCCAACTTTGGCGGCCAGGCCAACAAGTCAACACCAAGCGCGTGAATTCTCATGCAGGCGTTTTTTTCTAATCAACGCCGCAGCCGCGTTGCTGCTACTAAAGATTTACATTCCATGTATGCAGTATGCATGTAAATGTTTGTTTGGAGCTTAGCTAGTTTGAATTGCGGCTTTAAACGAACGGACAGCAGCAGAAACAAGAGGCCGGGTTAGTTGGGTCTGCGGGCCTTGTGCAGCAGTTTGCAACCAAAATTAATTAAAAAAGGTTTTGCAACACCCACTGCGGCATTGAGAGCCGCTCAATTTTACGCGTTGCAAGTATGCAGGCAATGTGCAAGTGAAACATTTGCCACAGCACGATTTTTTCAGAATATTTTATGCAGCCCAAATACGCTTTGAGTACTTAAATTTGCAGCAGCGCCCATTGCTTTGTTTTTGGTCAAGCTAATTTTAGTTTGCTTTTAGGCACAACACAATGGTCGTGGCTGCTGTTGCTGAACATGTCGCTCCATTGTATTTGCGGTGGCAGCAGCTTGAGTGCTCTGTCGTCAGCTGTGGCGGCTAATCAAGTGCACTGCCTGCGTTATGAAACGACAACCAAACCGACGCATGGGCCCATGCCCACGTCAAAGCCAAGTGGTTGAAAGCCATCAGGCGAGCAGTAAGTAATTAGCTTGGTTTGAAGTCATAGCCACTCTTTAAAGCGAGCTTGTGGCAATTTATCAGCCTCGATTGCAGCCTCAAAATGCTAATTGTGTTCAAAGTCTACGAAAAAAATTAGCATATAACTTAATTATGCAAAGTACACTGCGGCGCAAACTTATCTGCGCAGATTATACAAATGCGTTTAAACTAGAAAACTTTTGTGGTCTGTTGATAGTCACAGTTTAAACTAGTTAAATCAAATTTAACATTTTAAGCAGCACTTTGTACAGATTTCTAGCAATTGTTGTGTATAATCAAATGCTGCTTAACTTATACGTATACTTAATAGTCAGAGTCTATGGGCGTTGTTTGCAGCAACTTTTTCAATTACCGCCACAGTTAGCTGTTTTTACTTTTGTTTCTTAATTAAAACAAACGTTCAGAAGCTTCTTCTGCTGAACGTTGTTTATAAACAAATAGCAATTAAATAATGCTCTAGATTATCCTTGTATGTCCTAATGAAGGGGCGTTCAGCAGCTTGACTTACCAGCATAAATAGCTTCAATGATAATATCCTCGAGATGACGCACATTATCGATCTCCAGCTCGTTCAACAGCAGCACATAGGGAATGCTCTTCGATTTGATGGCCAGTGAGACAATTGTAAGATGCTGCAGCTTCTTTGTCATTGCCGGCGTCAGCTCTATGTAGTCATTTTGCTGTGCGCGGAACTGCTTGTAGGTGCCGTAAGCAAACAGATTCAGCGTATTGTAGTACTTGGCATGCGGCCCTTCCTTCAGCTGCAGCAGCAATTGAAATAGCATTTAACAAAACTCTATTATATTCATACTTATACAAACCGCTAGCACATTGGGCTCAGTCAATAGTTCGCCAAACACAAAGACATTCGGCGCATCCAAGACTTGTTTGATGACATCCAATAGCGCGTCGCCGGTTGCGTTCTTTGCTTGCACGCAGAACTGTTGCAGATAGGTCTCCTTGTTGCTGCTAGGCTCCTCATCACCAAGAAGCATTTCCTGAGTCATTGTGCTTATTGTAATTTGTTTAAATTTGCTTTACAAAATTTGTATTTATTAAAGTTTAATAAGTTGATTCGAGACAGCTGATTGAGATGTGCGATATTTGCCTATTGAGCAGAGTTGCCATAGTTTGCTATTTTTAGCCAAGCCATTTTCTGTGGCGGCACTTATTATTCTATGAATTTGAGTTAATTATATTTGTCATTAAGCAAAATTGATGATTAAATATTGAAATACAAAATAAATTGGTTTATTAACTGTAAAAGAGAATAAATAGCGAGTATCATCTTCTTTGTTTTGTGGTTTACATCGCGGTGTTTCAACTTATCGCCGGCCTCCACACTTTGCACTGCTTTGATAGCTGACTGCTATAAGATTTTGTGGCACATTTTTAAAGAGTTGTATTTGTTTCCCTTTAAATGTTTTTAAGCAAAACTTACTGCAAACTCACACACTTATTTCCTGGCAACACAGCTTATTAAGTTATTTAAAAGAAAAATAATGAATAATAGGCACATTACTATAAATATAGTTATAGTATGAATACTTCCAGTCAAATAAAATATTTGATTTATGACAATCTGCTATATTTAAGCAGTTTACAGTCTCACACTACATTTCGCTCATCACATACTCCCAATGCCTTTGGGCACGGTCATAAAACTGCCGGCAGCAATATAAAAATTTATCCCCAGCGTGTTACACAGTTAAACTTTTTGCGCCCCTTACTTATTATTATTTGTCGAGTTCGCACTAAGAAAAAATGTACACAAAAAAGGTAGTAAACGGCTGAAACCCTTTATTACGTGGCGTCTGGAGCGGCAAAGTGGGAGGATTTACTTAGCTCAGCGATTATAAAAACTTAAACAAAAAGCACACATACTATACCTTGTTAACTGTTTGGGGTGAAGAGGCCTTAAAGAAAAGTAAGTAAGTAAAAAAAAAAAAAAAATGCGTGCTGCGACTTTTTTTTTGCAGTTTTTTATTTATGCGTGCTTGCAGACTATGAATAATTTGAAAAAAGATAAGGAAATAGAAATCTAAGTTAAGTAATAATAATCTTAAATGACCAACATTTAATTTACAACTTAAAATAGAAGCACTTTATATAATATTTTGTTGATGAGCTTTGATTTATTAAGAATGAATAAACATATTTCATGCTCATATGTTGATTAAGAGTAGGTGTATATAATATTTTATTTAATTACTGAACACATTTTGTCCATGCTGTCCATGAAATTGATTGACAAGCTTTATAAACTGATGCATCATTCATACATTACGTCCGATAGCTTGCTGTGATTTAAAAATATAACTAAATCAGTTAATATTAATAGCATGCTTTGTTTCAGTTTCTGCTTCACATACATAATTTAAGACATGTCACGAAGGTTCAATTGGGTTGTGCAATTTCTTCTATGCAGATGACACATTTGTATCTACATAATATACTTCAGATTCATCTACGCGCGCATTAAAGTAACGCGTGTGCAACAAATTGCTTGCCACACAATTATAATGGAAAAGGAACAAAGGCAAAACAATTTCCATGCATTAAAGCTGATATATGAATAGCCAGAAGGGGAGCCCTTCGGTAAACTGTTATACTCCATGTGTTGTATGACAGTGTGCTAAAAGGACTCGTATCTCCCCACTTTTAGATTGTGTGTGAACCGACGGCAGCTGCTATCGCACTATTGGGCTAGTTGCTACTTTTTGGGGCATCAATTTTATTTAGAACTTATGATAACAATTTATTTAATATTTAATATAATTATATGTAAATATCAATAGCAACAAGTGCATTTATATTAAGTTGCCACATCTGTTAACTAGAAAAACCTTTTTATTAACTTACAAACTAAACGTAACAAAACTCATTCATTACTGCATTTTAAATGATTTGTGCAATTTTCATAGAACTCAGTTATAGTTGTAGTAAAATAATCACATTTCAGTGATCTTTGTGCGAGTTAAATGTTTTTAAAGTTTCAGCTAAAAATTCTCCATAGCGTATGCGTAATATTTTCTGATTGCAACAACTGGGCTATTTTAGCATTAACATTTCTATGAAGTACCCATTTCGATTAGTGCTAGAAAAAGTGTGAATAGAGCCCATAGTGCATCTGCTACTGTCGCCTTTGGCTTATCATTTTTATCAACATCGACTAGCGTGGACAACAATAAGCATAAGCTGCAAGCAGAAAGGGAGAGGGCGCAACTCTGAATGCTTGACCTTGCCTTTGAGCTGCGCACTGCTCATTAGAGCTTAAATTACTTTGTATCCGTATGCGTATATTTATATATATATATATATATGTGTGTGTGTGTGTTTATTTGGCTTAGTTTGTGAATTGTTATTGTTCTTGTGTTCATAGTTGTTGTTACTTCTTTTGAAGTTCTTATCGGCACTAACAAAAAAAAAAAAAAAAACAAAACACAAAACAAAAACAAATATATAAAATTATGTATGTACATAGCATGTAACGGTAAATGTGTGAGATGGTGCGCAGGTAAGAGTGAAAGTTTCTTTGCGCTTTATTACACTTTATGTTTTGTTCAAATGATTTATTTAATTGAGCAAATATTTCTGTCAGCTGCGGCGCACAGTAAACAAATAACTTTTGAAATACAAACAATAGAATGTCGAATTTATGGCATCAAATATGTGCGTACTAAGCTAAAAAACAAGAATGCGATAACAATTTCAGCTGCATAACGTTGGCATCATAATTAAAAAACAATGCAGTAAATTATTTAAAACAAATTCTTGCTTAGCAAATTCGCTATAAAAAAGGGCTATTTTTTATGCCTAATATGCACAATAGCAATCTGTGAATCGAGATTGATATGAACAAACAAAACAGAAAGCATATTTACACAAATATGCATATATCCTAGATACATATGCCAATATACAAATGCTGTTTGTATTGAAGGCAATCAAGCGTCACATATGATTATAACAAATTTGTTTATTTTGTTGCCATTGACACAGGGGGACAACAGCTCACAAAAACAAACTACAACGTATAATAGAAACTAATATTTACATTTGTCAGACACAAAGAGAGAGACAGAGAGAGATTGAGGTAGAGAAATGTATGCACACAATTTGATTTTGTTAATCAAATCATTGCAATTGCATTGAGCTTTAGAGCTGCTGTTATTATTTTGCCTGGGGACATCTAAGCTGCTGGTAAACGTGCTAAGCGGCTTTGTTGTGTAATCAATACTTGGACATTTTAGATAACAAAGTTGCTGGCACACACACACACACAGCCATCAATATCAATCTGCATTGCCTATTTTTAGGCTAAGCACCTGGCCATGTTTGTTAACAATCCATGTTGTTGGCCTGAGACTAAGCCAAAAGCAAATCCAAAGCCCCTAGCGCAGATCCATCGACCCCCCACCCGCTGCCGAAAAAGGATAACAAAATTGATGAATGCTTTGCATGATTTGCTACAGGCAAGCGGATTAGACTACCACCCCCCACTCGCTGGCTTTTGGCCAAGCCAAGTGCCTTACCTTTGAGCACGAACACACAGCGGCACAAGCTGCAAAAAAATGTTTAGACATACATGAAAGTAAACAGCAGACACTCACACACACAGACAGACACATAAAATAATGTATGTACGCCAGTTCAATTTGAAGCAACAACAACAACAACAACTACTGAGAGAAGCAGACCGTAAGCTCGAAGGAAGAAAAAAACCTATCAAAACAAACGATAATGTTGCTGCTGTTGTCATTGATGATGTGCAGGATATATAATAAGGATGTCGGAATGTCGGCATGCGAATGTTTGCCCCAATGCCACTTTAATGACACGTGAGTGGTTTGAGCTGGGGTAGCAGCCGCAGCCGGCAGCAACTCCCATGTGGCTGATGATGTGTTGATTGTTCTGGCTGCAACACAAGTCAATTGGTCAGCAAACAATAAAAGCAAGCATCAAGCAAATCTTAGCATCGTTTAAACTCATTGCATTCGCGTAGAAATTAAAGTACGTTTAGCAAATTGATGGCGAATTGAATAGACGTGTGTGTGAGTGGGAGAGGCAGAGAGTGGGCGACTAGAATTTAAAGAGATGTTTATTGCGGCTCAGTTTCATTTCAAGCTAAATATTGCTACGTGACAAGCGCTGGCTGTTAAGAAGCTGTGCTCACTTATCGATATCGCTATCGCTGCATTTTAAGTGAAGTGAAGTTAAATAAATCAGTACAATATTAAAACATAATTAAGCAAGCTTCGAATATGGCGTAAGTTTATAACAAATGTACATTTAATTTAAGCGTACTGTGCATAGCCAACGCTAGACAAAAGTCTAACAGCTTTATCTTCTGCAAAACAAACACAAACATAAGTACATTGATCTCAATGCATTTAAATTCAATTTAATTACATTTATCGATTGCCTTTTAGCGCTAATTATAGGAGTTTTAAGCTGCTTGGTCCATTAAATATGCAGATGCTCATTAGTTAATGTTTTTAATGCTTGCAACATGGCTTTCTGTTTGGCTTTCGCTCTTAGCTCATTAGCTTTCACGCAATATGTTGGCTAGATTCGGGCTGCTATAGCATATTAAATTGGCTAACAAAGAAGGGCAAAACTTAGGCAAGCTATTCAATAGTCGCTGAATAAAATTGCCAATGTCATTCGTCTTCGTTTCATTATTGAGGTGCTCCTAATCCCACACAATCCCTAGCAAGCGCACGCTTACACACACACACACACAGATATATGTATGTGTATGTAAGTCGTCCATTTTGTTTGCTGCTGTTGTTAACGCAGCTGTAGCTGCTGCTCTGCCTATTGTTGCTACACTTGGCGCTTTCATTGACAAATTTATTTATTAACATTCAAGTTCATTAAACCTAAAAATTTCTGGCCATCATCAGCACCATGCCATTCATGCGCTTCGTTGCTTTCTGCCCACAAAGCAGAGTACGCCTCACGCATAAATCACTTCAAGCTTCAATGTTGGCCAACAGACGCCATTTTGTTGCTGCCTATTTTGATTTCACTGCCAGGCCTGGCCGACAGCTAGAACTTTAACGGCAACATGCGCTGCGACCAGAAGTAGTTTTTAAACTGCTCCACCCAAAATTCTTTTGAAAGCCGCCGCCTCGTCAGCTACACATACAATAACAAGAACAACAAGTGTGTGTGAGTGAGCGTGTAAAAGAGACAGCGTATAAGCTTATATAGTAGCAGTCTGACCACCATATGAACACTTAAGCCATAAAGATTTATGCGCTGGCCAGCAGCAAAAACAATTTGTAAACATCAACGCTTAAAGTTTGTTTTCAATTAAATTAAAAAAAAAACGTACACACTGTTCAAATCAATTGTAATAATGTTAAGGTCGCAATTTATTTACTGTGCGGCTTCCATTTTGACCAAACATATCACAAATAGCAACTAATTGCATTGCTTTAGCTAAATTTAATATTTAACATTTGCCAGCTGTTGAAAATATACGCACAAATATATCCTGGCGCGGCTTTTGTGCTGACATTGATGAATTGCGAGGATATGATACCAAAAATTTGTGCGCCAAACTTGTTGCTTGATTATTTATTGAATTGCATGCATCGATTGGGCCTAATGGAATTTGTAATTACGCGCTGGCAACCGCAATTGATTGTGCTTAATTGCTAAAACAAGTTTTGTGGCTCTCTCGGCAATTTCGCTTGACACTCTGGCCCAATTCTCGAAATTGCCTGCAACCTATGGCTGTGAACTATTTTATAAACATTTGTTTTCCCAATTAATTAATAATGCGCAGAGGCCCAGGCGCAAAGTAGACAATCGTGTTGATAATAAATAATTTGAAAATGCATTAAATACAAAAAGGAGTTAAAAATTTAAACGCACAGTTCATATTTATTACTTTTACTATGCGCGGGCGGGTCTGCGCGCCCACATAAAAGAGAAATTATTCTTGTTTTGTTTTTAGTCCGCGCGCATAAACTAATTTTGCGCATTATCTCTGCAATCGACTGGATAATTACATTTTTCAATTAAACGCATTATAGTTGGCTGACAACGAACATTTCGGCCATGTTGTGTATAAATTAAAATTTATTATGTACATGTTAGATTTTCGTTTGCATAAAGGTTTACGAAAAATAGCGCACATTGTTATTTATTTTTGTCGTAGTAATAAAAGCGAGCAGCGTGTTTATAAATTTCTTAATTGCATAATTTAATTTAATTAATAATAAATACAAACAAAATATTGCATGTGCACACGCGCTAAAAAAATAAGCAAAATAAATTAATTTAATAGGCATAACATTAACATAACACTAACATAGCTCTAACAGTTTGTCCCAATGCTTGGTTTGTGTCCGCACTAAAAAGCTTTTAAGCAAAAAAAATCACTTGCGGTCATTTAATTGCAAATATATTTATTATTGCCATTCAATATTTATAATTAATGCAAGCTGCTCGACAACAACAACAACAACACAATTTGCTGCTAATTTTCTTAGCCAAGTCAGCGATGCATTAGGGCATACAACAAATGTGGGCAGTTGTAATTTTATTTGTTCATTTGCATTCAGAGTGTGCCTAATGACACATGAACGAAACATAAACAAATAATTTGCATAAGCAAATAGTTGCAAATTGAATGAAAATATAATTTCATCAAGCAGCATATTAACCATCTATGTTGCCTAAATAAACAACCAAACAGCTGCTGCTGCAACAACAACAACAACAATAGCAAAAAATTCAACTCACAACTGCTTTGCTTATTGCATTTGCATTTTAATGCTTGCAAATTAATTGATTGAGCTGGAGTGGCGATCTAATAAATCATTGCTCATGCATAGTTATGAATGGATTATGTAACTTGTGAGTATTAATGTCATCGAAACATGGATTTAATCAAATGTGTTAATTTGCAGGCATTAATCATAAATGCCAATTGATAAATTTAATTATGCACATCATATAAATAAATCAAATAAAATTGTAGGCACTGAAGTACAGTCCGAATGCTTAGCGCAGTTGTCAAGAGCTTTGGCCTATTCATGAGCTGCTGCCAATTTTAAAAATTAAATTTGAAGCTTTGAGATAAATGTTTACTAGCCAATGAATTCAGCAACTGTAAAATGTCAAGCTTGATTTATTTTTTATTTTGATTCTAAGCGCTGTTGTCGTTTCTCTTTTGTATGTTGAGTACATCATTTTGTTATTATTTAAAATTATATTTATCTAACAGAAGCCGCATTTAATATTTACTACTGCATATATTTTTTAGCATATATAATTAAAATTAATCTTGCATAAAGTAATAAACTATAATGACAAGCGTTTGTGACTTTATCTTTTATTATTTGTACTTTAGTGACTTTGCTTTTTGCTTTCCATTGCTTAATTGCATTTAGTTTTTATTATATTGATATGTGTTAATTGAGTTCTCATTAGCTGCTAATGAAGTATTAATTTTAATTGTCTGCAACTAAATGCGAATAGTCTTATCTTATTTTAACTTGTGTGGCTTTGTTTGCGTCTGTACGTGGGCTACATAAAATGCCAACCGGATTGTCAAATAAAAGCAAAATAACTTGCGAATATATAGAACTGACCTTGGTCTGGATTTATGGACATAGAGTGCAAAGCCGCAGGCGACAGCCGCAGCGGCAGCCGCAGCCAAAGCCAAAGCCAAAGCAGATACCTAATGCTTGATCAAGTGAAAGGCGTCGCAGCATATATGCATATGGATTATATATGAGTGCGAAAATCAAAGTACCACAATGGTTAACCAAATAGCCCACAAGCAGCATGCGAATGAGCTGCTCACATAGATGTTTGGTTTTTGGTTTTGAGCTCTCAGCATATAATCGGATTATGCAAATAGCAAAAAAGCAGAACAAAACGCACAGCAAAGTGGCAAAAAGTGTCGATTTCGATGTCAACTGGACGTCGTTGGCTATGAAATGAAAACAAAATACTTAAAAGCCCAGCCTCAGCTATGAAACCAGTTTGCCAGTTGTAGCTGACACATCGATTAAAAATTGGGGGAATACCTAGTGAACTACCGAAGCGTAGGCAAAAATACGCGGCGTATGTGTAATATGTGAATGTGTGTGACGACGTCATGGCTTGAACTTGTTTTCTTGTTTTGCTCGCTGCTCAATTAGCGCATGCAAACAATTTATAAATTTATCGAATTATTTACTGTTACCGCCCACTGTATAATTAGCACGCATCAATTCAATGCCTATATAAGATAGTTTTATACTTCGAGTCACTCGAAAATTGTTTGTTGTTTATTTTGCAGCTTGTTGCTCTTATCTGGAACATGCTGTTGCTTTTTAAATTGCTGGCAACACTTTGGAACCCCAAATCAGTTGAACTTTTGCAGGCGGGCGGCAGTGTAGTGACTTGTATAGGTATTTCCGTTTTTATTCAATTTGGGATGCTGTTTTAGAATTTATGTGACATTTGAGTGGCTTTATCTGCGCTTACATGACACGACCTCGGCCTATCGCATTGTGCTAATCATTTGCGCGCGTTCGTTAACACTAAGAAGAGTAAGTGGCTCTGACTTTAAAACGAGTTCGAGTTCGCGCTGCTTTCGCCAGCAAAACACACACACGAAATACACATGTTAAGCTTCACTTGGCAATGACGCGTTCATCAAAGTGCAGCGCACACAGGGCGTATGATTAATCAGCTGTAAACTTGCCGTTTTTTTTATTCATTGTCACAAACTATGGTTAACCACAAATTGACACGCCCAGAGCAACTACAACAACAAAAAAAATAAATAAACTAATATATTAAACAAGTGGCTAAAATGCTCACGACATTTGAAAAATGAAAAACTATAAAAATGCTATAAAAATCGTAAGAAAAAAATTATATAGTATGCAAATCTATGGAAACTGTCGAGTGTAGACTTGGGGCGCAAGCCCAAAACCTGTCTCAAGCTTAAGCTCAAGCTCAAGTCAAGCTCAGCTTGTGATTGTTATACTCAGTCAGTCGCATTGTTGTTCATTTCCATGCCAATTCATATTTAGAAGTTAGCCGCGTACAGACTTTAGTTCAGTTTTAATTGCGCTCGCCAGCGCGACAGTTCGATACGCGAAGAAGCGACTGAAGCACAAATTTTGAGACAGCTTAAGGCAAGTAAATGTTTATATTTATTATAAATATTTGCATTGAAATGTAAAATTCTTGAAGGGCACAAACCGGTGGGGAACTGCCCACATGTCTCGCTATAACGATTTGCATACGTTTGTGGCTTAAATTCATTATATTTTAAATTAATGTAATTATGTGACGCGGAAGTATACTCAACGTTTATATTCTTTATTGACGAAATGAAGAATTACAGAGCACTCATGTCGATTCGCTGGCTCTTGAGTCTTATGCTTCAACGGCAAACGGCACAATTCGCATTTTAATGAAGCTTTTTGCATTTCGACTTTTCATTGGATTTTTTCCACATGCTGTTTGCCTGTTGTTCAATCATAACCGCAATCGAAACCGCTAACCGAAGGCGTTTGTCTGCCCCCCACCCCACCCCAGCAGCAGCTCAGCGAGTGTACGAGATAAATAAGAAAATGCCAGTGAAAAAAAAAAAGATAAAACAAAAAGGTTTTTTATGTTAATTGAAAAGTGCGTGCTGCATGGACAGCGTTAAATTAAATTGAGTTGTAAGCTTTAAACGCAAGCCGAAGTTCAAGCATTTTAATTAATTACTTATTAAGCAGTCAAGAGTGCAGTTAAGTCAAAGTGTAGCGTGGATGTTAACAAGTCTAATGCCTGCATTATGAGTGGCTATCAACAGTGGCTCAATAGTTACCTTAACTTTCGACTCTGGCGTTCATTAAAATGCATCACATAAACGCGAAATTCGTTCCCAGCAGCACGTGGGGCAGCTGGAAAGTCACGCACATGTCGACACATCGACTGTGGCAGCGACTCAGCGGCTCAGCATTCATTAAGAGTGCACGCATCCAGCGGTTTGAATCTGCCCCCGCCACAAGCTCACGTTGCTCTCTATGCTTTGACATCTTAGCTACAGTGCTGTGCTTAGTTATACGCACAAGCAATTGTTGCCTTTACAACTTTTTAGTTATTTCAAATAATTTCTTTATGCATTTTTTGAACTTGCAACATCTATTTACTTTAATTAGTATTAATGCAATAAAAAATTCATTTAATTAGCTTTAATTTGACATACACACGTTCTATATATATGCATAGTGTAAAAAATGAATTTAAATTTTTTGTTGCCTGCAATTTTTATAGCATTAATATTAATTAATTTATTTATTGTGGCAAGCTTGCATTTTTGCATTGCGCAAATGTCAAATGTTAAACAAACACGCACGAACTTTCTTGCGAATTTATGTATAAATTAAAATGAATTAAAATTTAAAACACTGGTCGCTTATAAATTATTAAGCTGCAATAAAAAATATTTACTAGCTGAACTATTAATTGAATTGCAATTATTTTATGCTTACAAATGATTGAAAAATCTAGTGGAATTTGTGGAATTATTCAAATTAATAAAATAATGTCGACATTATTCATGTACAAATTACATAAACAAAAATATAAATATTAAACACAAACACATACAAATAAACAAACAAAGATTGTAATCAGCTTATAACAATTGAAAAATATTAAAAAAAAAAAGACTAAAATATACAAATAAACAAACAAAGCTTGTAATCAACTAATGAAAATTTAAAAATATTCTAAAAAACATTATTCAGTGAATTTTGCATAATCAGAAATAATAGCGCACTATTTTTTAAACATTTGTAATTTGTTAGTGTCATTGCATCATTATAAAATAATTTAATTGAATTGATATTTAACAAACATTTTAAATGAAAATTTTAAATACATGTAGTCTGTCAATATACTTATGCCCGCTAGTGTACCAGCAACTGGCTGCTGATCTCTTGCGCAGCTTTGCTTGCAATTCATTGCAGCGTTTGTTGTTCATTTAGCATAAATAACATTTGCACACACACACACAGACACAGACACATATGTGTGTGTCTTAGCCATTTGTTGCTATAGTTTCTTACAATTTAGCTAAATTGAACTTGTGGCTCAAAGCGAAATCGAAAGCAATCCTTAGCCTTAGCCGCTGCTGGGGCCACCATATACAAACTAATTTAGCACTAAATTGCATCAGCTAAGCTTATGGGCGATTATGCGATAAAGCCCTCACTCCCATTGATTTTCTCACGCTCTCTGGCATGCAAAGCATGCGCCACGTTGCTATTTTTTTTTTGCATTTTAAATGCCAATTACAGCAGCTGCCCATTAGCCGAGCTAACTTATTGAAAGCTGAATTTGAGAGCGCTCAGCAGCTTTTAGCTGTTGCCAAAGGGCGCCTCAAGGATTGCAGCTGCAGCGTCGAGAAGTTTGCTAATTGCTGGCATAGGCAAATACAAACGAACTTATATGGCTCAATTAAATATTGTGTGCAAAAGAGTCAAGCCCATAAACGCATTTTGCAGACAGTTTGACAGCCAGCCAGCCAGCCAGACAGACAGACAGACAGAAAGTTGCACTTGAATATTCGCAGACAGTTTAGTGAATGAATCGAGGCCAAAGAGAGTTGAAATTCAAGCAGAAAATCAGCAACATAAACCCACAAGAACTTGGCAAATAAAATTGCAAACTACAACACACACACACACACATATATACACACACATATACACATATTTTTTATGTGCGCTTATTTGCACATGTCTCTCGATTTTAAGGACTTGCCAGCAACTGTTTTGTGTCAAGTTGAAAATAGTAAAGCTCTCGCTTTATTCTTGGCACAAGTTGCAACAATTTTCACTGCTCAATTAGTCGCATTTAATATAATTTTGCATAACTTTTTTTCAAATTCCTTTGTGACCTACTGCAGCGAAATGTTGCCCAAACTTTAACACACACACAGACACACAAAAATTTTTACAGCTTGCCACATGTGTGGCATTTGCTTGTTTTGCATGTGGCTTACCTTTTATTAGACTTTGTTGCCACCAGCTGTAGCACGTGCATATTGGTTATGGCAGCTGCTACGTTACGTATACGTAATACGTTAATCGGCTACTTTGTTGCTTCTGCCGAAGTAGCTGCAATTGCGTTTTACAACCCAAGTCAGCAGCAGTTGATGAAGGTCGAAGCAATTCGAAGTCAAAACTGAATGCCAACTGCTGTGGCCACAGCTCAAAACATTAGTTTATCTCGTATATAGCTCGTAATTCAAAACGAAAGCTCTCAGCAGCTATTAATCTGGCCAGGACCTTATCCTTGCCCAACGACAAATCAAGTTTTCTCTGAATTTTGCGTACGGCATTCAAAAACTGAGCAATTTGTCCATTTCGGCAGCAGCTCAGCAGCAGAACTTTGACGCTGTTTCAAAGAAGCAAAACAATTCCAAGTACTCGCATTCAATTGAACTGCTAAATAAGCTGATTACTTTGTGAGTGAAACGTATGTCTTGCTCTTGACCATTGTAAACTCTATTTTAGTTTAGTGAGCTAATAATAATTAACACTGCACACAGTTGAGTTCATGCCAAATGATTGAATGCAAATAATTTAACTTAGTTGAAACATAAGCCATTTAACTATTATAGTCAATATTTAATGAATTAAACAAATAAGCTAACAAGTGATTCTTTCAGCTATTTGTTGTGATGAGTTTTGCATAAAAATTATTAAATATTTATTTGTTATAACTAAGCAACATTTCTAAATATATAATTGTTACTTTAAATTAGAAAATTGTGTCAGCTCATAGAACTTATTTTAACTTACAGCTGAGCAAATTAAATTAATATGCTAATTAAATTTCAGTTTATTTCGTTACAAAAATAAATGATTAATTTAAAAAAAAGCAATAAATTGCCTTTAATACAAAGGTGACATAATTGCTGCTCAAAAGTATTGAATTAATTTTATAATATATTTATTTTTATTTGTACTTTTAATTTTAAGCCTTTTAAGCAAATATAAGCGCTGCTAACAGCGCAAGCGAAATGCACTAAGAGCGAGTGAGATGCAAACAGCGCAACTTATACTTTGCGCTGTTGTCCTAACAGCGGTGTGCACTGTTAGGTTAGGGAAATTTTAACAGCGCTGCTGTTAGCCTTATGGAAATGAAAGTGAAAACGAAAGCCGAGATATTGTTTTGATTGAAATGCATAATAAGCGTGCATTTTATATGAGGGTCTGAATTGATTTTGCTTCAAGGGTTGCTCTGCCTCTGTCGCTCTGTCTCTCTGTCTGTCGTTATGTTGACATTTTATTGCTCTTTAAATTCCGCTAAAGTAATGAAAAACATGCGCCCCTTTTTGTAATATATACATGGGTGTATCTGTATGTGTGTGTGTGTGTGTGTGTGTGTTTTCTGTTTGTTATGACCAAGTTCCGCCAAATATTTTACGCAGCCGGCTCATAAAAACGACAGCGCCGTCTCTTAAGTAACTGGGTTGATGACATTATAAATTTATCAATGATTGACAGACAACATGCCGAGTTGAAGCTTTGATTTGTGTGCGACAAGCTTAAATGCGTTGCTTGCGAATATTATGCTGAGTGTGAGTTTGTGTTTGTGTGTGTGTGTGTGGGTCGCCAATTTGCGGCACTTACTTGGTGGGCACGGCTCATTAGGAAACGCTAAAACATAAGCCAAATTATAGCCATGCTCAAAGCGACAATAAAAGCTTCCGCTCAAAGGTTCTAAGCATGCAAAGTCGCATACGAGTGTTTCCCGTTACGTATACGTAACGCCAAGCGGTGCAGCGCGGGGGCCGCACAGTGTGGCAAAAGTTTGCTTTGAGTTAATAATAAATGTGCTCAGCCACTCTCGAGCAGCTTGCTAAACAATTTTTTTTTGTGTGTGCGGCAGCCGCAATAAATCGCTGCTAGGCATAGAGCGAAATTATTTAATTCGAGACATGTGTGCAGCCAATCGCCAAATAAACAGAGTTGCCAAGTAGACTTGAAGATTTATGCTTCAGCCTCAAGCTCAGCCATTAAAATTGTATTTCATAATTTAATATTGCTTTGTTTTGTTCACGTTGCTGCCATTTGCTTTTGTTTTTTTTTTGGCACACAAAACTTTCGTTTGTTTTTTTCCCCAACTTACTTTTCGACACAAAAATGTATGCCTGCCTTTGCTACATTGTGCAGGTGGGCGGTGGGTGGTAACGCCCACTTGCTTAGCCAGACAAAGTAAGCTCAACATACATAATTCTTTCTTTTGCTTTGCTGGCAATGCGAGCAAAGTTTACATTCGCTCAGTTTTTGATGTGTGCACTGCGGCTTATGGCTGCCTTTGATGTCTTCATCTGTATGCGAGTGTGTGTGTGTGCGATATATTAAAAAATGGTTTACGGCAGGTGCATCAGTTGGCCAGGCACACGTAAATCAAATGCTGCCATTGCTGACAGCAGCAGCAGCCATTTCGACAAAACTGCAAGCAAAACAAAAACCTGACTTGGGCTCCATTTGCGTCTGACAACTCAAAATTATGACAAATAAATAGAACGCCATATTACAAATTTAATTTATTAGTCTACGCTCGCTTTTGATTCAGTGCTTATAATGCATAAATTACTCTATCACATAATCAGCTTTTATTTTTATGAAAGGCTTTAAAGAGCGCTTTAAAAAATGCTCTAAATATTTTAATATGTGCTAAATAAAGTGTCCATTCATGCTTTAAAATAATATATATATATATATAAATATAAATTTGTTCCGTTTATTTATTATCAATCATTAATGTCTGTATAATAAATCTATATATCTAAATCTAAATCTATAATCTATATATAAATTTAAATTTGTTACGTTCATTTATTATCAATCATTAATGTCTGTATAAGTTTCAAGTCGCAGCAACTAAATTAAGTTAAGGTCGCAACTGTATTTAACTATCTATCCATCAATCTATATATCTATCTATCTGTGTATCTATCTAGTAGCTTTATTTATTAAGCAGGCAGCGTATGTAATAATTATTTTAATGGAAAACAAATCACTAGCTTCTAATAATTAATTACAACAATTTTGTTAATAATTATTTTTGGACCATCTGCGCTTTTCGCTTTCATTTTCATTTCATTTCAATTCTAAAATGTATGCTTTATTTTCATGTTAAATAAGTCTACTCTAAACATTTTTTGTGAGCAAACAAAAATAATAAAAATAAAATAATTTGGGAGTACATTGCGTAACTTAAGTAAACTAGTAAATATAAATTATCTGCCAAGTTTTATTACTTTATTAAGTTTTATTCTAAGCTGAGCAAAATAAATTTATAATTTATATTGTACAAATATATAAATGAATAACTCAATTTCTCAAAGTATGCTTTAAAAAATATAAATTGCTTTGCGCTTTTTAAAGCAATGCAATTTCTTGCTTGGCACACAAGCTACTAAAATATATTTAGATTGAATGCGTAAATGAATAAATGAAAAGCTATGAAAGTTCTGCTGCTACATAAAGCAATGTGAAGCAATATTAAGCAGCCATTTATGAGCGTTTAATTAGCCAAAGTAATAAGATGCATACACAGCAAGCCGACACACACACACACACTATTCCATATTCTATGCTCTGGTTCGGCTTGTTATTCTAATATGAAAGCTGTTTATCAGCTGTTCAGCTTCGCTGGACATTCTAACTAATGATGTATGCGACTCATTTGGCTTGCCTTGTGTTGTGGTCTGTTGTGTTGTGTTGTGTTGTGCTCCAAGCTCTGCCTGATTGGCTGCAGAGTAAACATAAGCGCGTCACACGCTGCGTATGAGTGATCTAAAGTTAATTGCGTGCATTATTGCCACTCAGGCAGTGTGTTGTGCGCCAAGTTTTCGGCCCACACACACATAACTTTAGCAATTCTAGGCGGCATTTGTCTTAGGCTCGCTGTTTGCCTATTTTGTTATATTTTTTCCTTAAGCTAGCAAAAGTGATTGATAAGCCTATTGACTTAGCAGCTGTTGTAGCTCAAAGCCCAAGCAACAAGCATAAGCTTTAATACTAAATTTTAAATTGCGCTAAGCATTTAAGACACAACAACAAAAGTCACTTTGCCAAACTAGTTGTGTAACATATGAAAAAAAAAAAGAGATAGAGCAGACTAGTTAGAGTTGTTATCAGACGCACAGGCGTAGCTTGGGCTGTGACAGTTTTTATGAAGCAAATTTAGAGCAGCTTTGCTCGGCCCCACTCAGTTTGTGTGCTTTAAGTTTTATTGGTTTATGAGGCGGCACTTTGGGCGGCAGCGGCGTAAAACAAATGGCGGCCATATTTGTTGCTTTGGTGATTATGCCTGATTTTCATTTAGATGATGTTGCCCACCCTGGGGGCGCCCTTTGCTTCGTTTTATGCGAACAAACCATAAAAAGGTTTAGGCTTTTATGTTTGAGCCTAACAGGCCACTCAGACTGGCACTTCGACTCGAGTGAATCGCTGCTGATAAAAATGTGACGCTAATTTAAATGCCACACAGCTTACATTAGTTTAATTAACTCTCGCACTCAATTATAAACACATTTCGGTTGCACTAGTCAATGCCAATTAAATGCATTCGACAATCGATCAACACTGCGTATGATTAATGCGTGTATTGCTTGTGTTGTCACAGCAAATGGCTCATAAAACTGATTTATGTGCCATAGCTAGCGTCTGAATTAATTGCCCATCAAACTTTGCTGCGAACTCATTTGCGCATTAATTCAACTTTGCGCTTGTTTTTAGAAATTGAAGCAATTAATATTTTTGGTCGCTGCCCCCAGGTAGGACTAAATCAATTCCATTTATTATTATTACTGCCAGCCAGCCAGCCAGCCCAGGCTATCGGCATGCCAAAAATCTTGAAAAACAATTCAACAAAGTGAAAAGTGGGCGAGGCTTATCCCCCAAGCCATTTACAAATGCCTCGCCCCACCCAACTGAAGCTCAATCAAATTGTCTGTGCTGCGGCGCTTTAAATCAAAATCACTGCCAGTGGCAGTGCCCCCAACCACTCAAATTGCCACTCGGCGGCAGCAAACAGACCTTTAACTTTATCAAAGGTGCTAACTTCCACAAAGTGTCGTTGGCATCGCGAAATCAAAAGCAAACATTTCAACCGAGCTGCTGCCTTTAGTGCCAACCAATTTGCCCCAGCGCAGCGCGGAGCAGAGCGAAGCTGAGGCAGCGTGGCATGCTGGGCGTAGACAGGCATAAATTTTGTGTGTGCTACGTTTTCGGTAACGTGCTGTGGCACTGCCTAAAGGATTACGGCTACGACAGCAGCCATAGTCGTTGGCGTTCTCGTTGTCCTTGAAGCAGCCGCAGCAGCAGTCTTTGCAAAAAAGGGGCCAAGCGTCAAGCCCAGCGGCAATAACATGCCACCGCACTCTTGGCCCTCAAGTGTGCGCCCAAGTAGCTGCTATCAGTTTCGCAATGGGCGTGCCCCGCCTACCCCTCCCCCCAGCTATTGCCAATCAAATGTTAGCCCTGTCGACGACTTGGCTTATACCAAGTGAATTCCTATACAAGAAAAAAGGATTACATTGCTTATGCGGTAAATAAATAAAATAAATGTAAAGTAGCTTTGAAGTTTCAGTTCACCTAGTGCGTTATTTATAAAGCAAAGCATTTAAATAATTTTATTCAACTTATTAAGTGTTTTTTATATTAATATTTTTAATTAACTATAATGTTATAATGCCAAATTATTATTGCCGAAAATTCTATTTTAACATTAAAGCAACGCTTCAATTAGTTTATCTAATAATAAATTTTTAGTATGTATATCTTGAAAAAATATAAAAAGACTTTTAGACCTGTTTAAGCAAATGTTAGCAATATGTAGATAAAATTTATATAATTTCTTTAGAACAAGTTAACAACAGGTTTGAAGGTCGTTAGCCTGCAACTTCTCAACAAAAATATATATAAAAAATTTGTTTACTGTTAGAGTTCGCATATCGAATATGCTCAAAATGTGTTTTAGTTGCAGCGTTATCAAAATAATTCTAAAGCTGTGAAATTTTTGTATTAAATATTAAAATATTTTGCGCACATTTATTTATTTTGCTTCTCAGGCATACAAAATGAATATTGATTATGTCATAAACACATTTTTTTGTATACCTAATATATTGTAATTAAAATAGAATAAATATTATTACTTTTCGTATTTTAGTAAATAAAATTCACTTACTGGCAAACCGATTTAATTTTATATAACAAAATTATTTGTATTGTTGATCGACAAAATTTAAGGACCAGATAGTTTACTTTAAACTTTTATAAGCAACATGTATTTATTTTATAATGTTTTAGTGCTGGATTCAAATTTAATATCTAGAATATTTATTTTTATTATTAATTCAGAATACAAAATAATTACATCGATTTTACTTTTCTTCTGCTTGATTTGCTACTAATTTCAATCAACCAATCTACCCCAGACATTGCCTAATCCCAGGTAACTAACTGACTTTGTGGTTTGAAATAAAGTTGTCGTTGAATTTGGCGAATGTTGTGTTTAAATTTGACTAGATCTAAATTGCCTGGCGTACTCCACTCGGGGCGTAACTGATTTAAGCCGCTTGCATATATTAATTTTATGTTTTTTTCTTAACAGTTTATTGCAGTTGAGTTGCGTGCAAACAATATGGTGGTCACTAGCGATGCCCACACCGAAGAGCTGGCTCTGCAGTCGGCCAATGGCAATTCGGGCGTGCCCGCCACTGTGCTGCCAGCGGGAGCTGCAAATGGCGATGGCAAACTTAATCAGCGCCAGTACGAGCCGCGGGAGCGCTTGATTATAACCAAAAATGTTGTGGTCATCGGTCTGGCGTTCATGATACACTTCACGGCATTTCACGGCACATCGAATCTGCAGAGCTCGGTGAATGCGGACAAGGCTCTGGGCACCACCACACTGGCCGTCATCTATGGCTCGCTCATCCTGTCGAACATATTTTTACCCATGACGGTGATTAGGTGAGCAACAAGCTAAATATTTGTAAATGCTTGATATAGATAATTATATATGGAATCAAAAAGTGAAAGAAAAAATAGATTAGATTTAAACAGTTCAGTTTATATATATTCTCGCTTATTGGCGCTGTATTTGCCTCTCATGCTTCCTAATCTCTTTATTAGAATGAACTCACAATTGTTATTTGCAATCGCTGATTTTGATTTTACACATGTTTTGAATGGGTTAAGTTTTTAAAACTTTAGCCACTTTTATTATGTTGAATATTTTACGTATTTATTTAAATAAAATGCATGCGAGTCAGCTATTAAACTTTTATATGCAGAAGTGCCACTGAAATCCCTACGCATGAAATCTGAAATCAAATTTTTTGATAGTTTATTTATTTTGAATTTCAAGTTATAGTGGTAACTATCCGTTCATTAAAAATTTGTTTCTTAGTCGCCCAAAAATCAACTCGATGCTAACTTTGAATTGATTTGAGGTTGATTTGCAATTCTGCAGCAGCCCGAATAGTCTTGCAACTAAACGTGTGTCGCATATAAAATTATATCAAAGACTTGCTATGGAAAAACTATCAATCTTGTAAAATTCAATTCAAATGCTTGCTTGGCAGTCTCTTTGAATAAACTGAGTTATAATTGCTTGCTCTATATGCATTAAAAAAAAAATTGTGCATATTGTCGACAAAGTCAGCAGCTCATGTGATACAAAAAATAAAATGAATCGTGCTTAAAATAAAAAGTTATGCAAAGTTTAATTATAAGCACTATTAAGCAGCTGAGTGCGTTCGACGAAGCAAAAAAAAAAATGAATTAAAGCGCTGCTTTGTGCGTATTTATAGATTTATGTTAATTTTAGAAAGAGATGAAATGTCTGTTGCTTTATAAATTTCGCAGCGAGCGAGTGAGCAGCTGATTAATTTTAAAACTGCCACAGCATGCAACTGTCTTTGTCTTTGTCTATGTGTGTGTGTGTGTGTGTGCCACACAATTTATGCTTTGCTATAAATGTATGTCAATCATCTGGCATTTTTTATGGCGCTTTTATGCAGATGCGACAGTCAGCACTTCGCTCTCTCTCTCGATGTGTAATGTGCCACACATACACACATACGCTTCACACACACTGTTACATGTCGATAGGGTGACCTTGGGGTGGCTACGGGTCGCCCACTCCAGCAGCCAGACCATTTGTTATTCAGCCTGGCATTTAAACAAATCGTTAATTTATGGCAAACAGTCGACAATTGTATTTAAGTAAAGCAACTTCATGCAGTTGGCCTCGACTTTAAGCTGAAATTGAAACTAATCTTGCGCCTTTTACTTTCCATCCACAGTTGGTTTGGCTGCCGCCTGACCATGGCGCTCGCCTTGTTTGCCTATATGCCGTATATAGCGGCGCAGTTTTATCCGCGCTTCGAGACGCTCATTCCGGCCGCCTTGATGGTTGGCTTTGGTGGCGGTCCCTTGTGGTGCAGCAAGTGCACGTATCTGTCCACAGTTTCGGAGGCGCTGACTCAAGTGCGTGGCAATGGCTCACGCAAGGATGTGAACACTGTGAAGTTCTTTGGACTCTTCTTCATCTTCTATCAAATGGCGCAGGTTTGGGGCAATCTCATTTCATCCTCTGTGCTCACGCTGAGTGGTGGCGCGCCAACAACACCCGCCAATGGCAGTCTCGAGCTGGAGGCCAGCATAAGTCGCGTGGGTGAGCTGTGCGGCGCTCGCTTCTGTCCAGGCGTCAACGCTGAAGTGAATCCCAATCTGGTGCCGCCCGCGCCCGAGCAGATTCAGCTGCTCAATTCCATTTTCCTCATGTGCATGGCCAGCGCTGTGGTCTTGATGATCTTTGGCGTTAGCTCCTTGAAGCGGTGAGTTTATTTGCCTTCTATGCTTTTTAATTTAATAGTTATACCCATACAACATTTTTATATCTTTATGCTGCAAGAAATTTAGTGGACTGTTTAGTATACAGCATATTTACATACATAGTGCTTATTTATGTTTTTTACAAAAATTATGGCTATATACAATAAACATAAAAAATACAATAAAACAACAGCAGTGAGCGCAGTCAAAGAAAAAAAGCTTGAGGAAGCAAACATTTTATTGCAAAAAAATGTAAAATTAAATATTAAAACATTTTAAAATACAACTAGTTTAATGCTGGTAATATGTTAAAAATCAAGTTTAATTACTCCAGTTCAACACTTTGCGCTTTTTAGACTTTTATTTGTTGTTATTTATTGCAAGTTAGCCCACGCAATATTGTTAAGCATTTTTAACTTTATCAACGAATTAATTTAAATAGAAACTTTGACGCTACAGCAGACAAATATTATATATTGGTGTATTTACAATTTAATATTAACTTATCATTTATTGTTATTTAACAAATATGCAAGTGCTGCTGTTTTATTGATATAAAAGCTAAGATAAGTTAAGTTCGAGTTAAAATACTTTAATTTAAAAAGAGCAGAGCTGTATAATTAAATACAATTTGAGATACTCAGAGCGCAGACTAGTATAAACTTTTAGTTCAACTATTTAACTTTAAAATTCCTTCTTGCAGTTATGGCGTGAAGCGTGGCGATACTGGCGATGGCATCTCTGGCCTCAAGCTGCTGACAGTGACCATCAATTTGTTGCGCAAACGCCGCCAGATACTTATGCTGCCCATAACCATGTTCATTGGCCTGGAGGAGGCCTTTCTAGCTGTGGATTTCACGCGCGTAAGTATGGCCCAAGCTAAGCTTAAACCACATTAACGCGCACTTTGTCTAATCCACAGTCATTCGTTGCCTGCGGTTGGGGCATATCGAAAATTGGTTTCGCCATGATTTGCTTTGGTGTGGCCAATGCCGCGGCGGCGGGTCTGGCCGGTGCGCTGGTGGCGCGCATTGGACGCGTGGCCTTAGCTGCGGCATGTGCTGTGCTCAATCTCTGCCTGCTCGCCTACATGTACAGCTGGGAGGCACGCGAGGGTGACTACTTGCGCTATTGCGCTTTTGCGGCCGTTTGGGGTATTTGCGATGGCGTCTGGCTGGTTGTAGTCAACGGTGAGTGCGAAGCTTTGTCAAGCTTTCAAGCTTTGCTTTCATGTGCTTCACACTCTTTGCAGCGTTCTATGGCATTCTGTTTCCGAATCATCTGATTGCCGCTTATAGCAACTTCCGTTTATGGGAGAGCACAGGTTCGGTTATCGGTTACGTCATCAGTTCGCAGCTCTGCACGTCCACCAAGCTGGTTATACTCATGTGTGTCATGTTGGTTGGCTGCGTGGGGTAAGTTGCCTCTGCTAAGCGTCAGTTGCTTAACTATAACTATTCTATCCTACCCATAGTTACGGACTTATAGAGTATCGTGTCTGGCAAAAGAAAAAGACATTGGAGGCCATGCTGAGTGATTGAAGTGGGCAGCGTCTTCTCTTTCGACCAATTGCCAGCTAACTCTTTGTACTTCTTGTGATATTGCCAGCTCTTCTTATTAAAAATACAATAAGCTACTTTTCTATATCTAAGATTCACGCCAATTCAAGTATATTAAACTTTAAGTGCTTACACGTATACTTAATATAAGCAGTACATTTTCTAAATATACATCCATTTGTTATAAAAATGCTCAGCTTTTTATTAATTAGTCAATGTGAGGAAAATCTATATATCAAATAGAAGATTGTGCGCCAACACATTTGAAATTTATACATTTTTATACTCATTTCAATTGTAAAATATAAAAATATAAAATTCAAAGTTAGGAATTAAAAAGCTATAACACGTTCAACGACTGCCTAATGCTTTTAACAAGCTGTATTTTTGAAATGTGTCTAGCTTTTAAGATTGAATTGAAATATATTTGATATGGCCACATTTTTAATATATATAAAAGGTGTCTAGCTTTTAGAATTGAATATTTTTTATATAGTCACATGTTTAATATATTTTGAATTTTATTATTTTAAAGCACAATGTGTTACTTGTTGCGTCCCAGAAAAATGTTTTTTTAGCTCCTGCTTCTAAAAAATCCTTCCATTTCCCAAGGATGTGTAGTTTCGCACTCCTGAGAAACATATTTATCGATTGCCATATCAGAATATTCAAAATAGCATAGGGGGTTTGTCGCAAAATGTGGCCTAAAAACACAAAATGTCCTTTTTCTCGGAAACTATAGCGACAACATGGATGTCCTTTTGGTTTCCAGGTAGTGCTCATTGGGAGCTTTCAGAATATACCACTCAGAGGACGAAAGTCCTTACAGGAGCTGAGAAAAACAACATATTTCGTATACAGAAAAACGGCTATATCTCCCGAATCCTTGACAGGATATATCGAATTAGTGCAACGTACTGATTCAAAGCATACTTCCGTCCAGAAAGCTTGGATTCAATTTGACCAGCAGTATGTTCTCTAGTAGATCCTGACTTAATCGATTTCGGTAATCAGTAAGTACAAGTCCTAGCGTCGAAAACGCTCGTTCAATCGTTATCTGATAGAAAACATATTTATGAAACTGTTTCTTTATTATTATTTTATTTATTCACTGGGAATCGTTCAGTCTCGT